>NW_018736175.1:0-30956 GCF_002204515.2 Aedes aegypti | reverse complement strand
AATGAAATCCCCGAAAGAATTCCTGCAGCAAATCCCCGGAATTTATGGTGGAAATCCTGTTAGACACATTGGAGGAACTTCGGTAGAATTCCTGAAACAGCTCCTGTTTCTTTAGGAGTAATTAGTTTCGTAGACTACCAAGTTTCCCCTAGGAATAAATAATATTGTTTTTAAAAGCAATGGAAAATGGTTGCCTCAAATGAGTAGGAACCAGAGATGGTGGCTGTTACAAAGAAAAATATCCAAACTGGTGAACAAACGTGTGTCAAAGCAGATTTGGAACAGCATTCCGACCAAAAATACACCAGGCAGTAAGCCTGTTCCAAAACAATAGACCAGAAAACTCGTATAAAATAAAATTGGAACAAGCAACAGCGGTGCAAGCTCCAATTTTTAGCATAGTCCAAACATTTGGACCAAACCGGTGCACACTGGCAAAAAAGGTACCAAACCGACGAAGAATTCTGTATCATGTGAACGCAACGCGTAATCCTTGAGAAAAGACCTGAAGCCTATGTAAAACTGTCTAAGGAATTGAATCAAAGTGGTTCTGATGACCACACGGATTGTTTTCATGTCGATTTTATTCAAATTTTCCATTTTTATTAGGTTTTTGATAGGATTTCTCACCTCATATGCTGGGAAACTGGGTATTGGGGTGCGGCTTATTTTTCAAAAGTTCTCAAAATCAAAAATTCGTGTGCTCTCATGAATTCAAATCACATTAAAAAGAGAAACCTCAAAGTTTTAGCTAAAAATATTAAGATTTAGAGGTGGCGCAAGCGTCTTGAAGGTGAATTTTTAAGTTATTAAAATGGCCTTCAGTGTAGTCACCATAACTTCGTTATTTTGTAACATATTTTGAAATTTTTATTACCATTATCTTTATGATTAAATTCATGATAGCTTTGTAAAACATCAAATTTGAAAAAAAAAACTAGTCTAAGTTAAAAATAATTTTCTCCAAATGTGTCCTCATTTTACTTAAAAAATCATCTTTGTTTGTCCATAGCTTCATAAGGACTCAACAAATTCCAAATCTTTTTACATGTTTTTGGTGCAATTTTTGTTTGGTCATACAACACATTTTTCTGAAAAAAAAGGTTTTGAAAAAATTGGTTTAATTTGAAGAGAATGATGCTGAAAGTTTAAAAATTGGTTGGAAAACAACCAAGTTATGTGTGCTTCACTGAAGGTCATTTTTATAACATGAAAACTCACCTTCACGTCGCTTGCGTCACCTCTAAATGTTAAAATTTTTGGCTCAAATTTTGAAGTTTCTCTTTTTAGGTGATGTGAATTCAGAAGAGCACACGAATGTTCGGTTTTAAGATCTTTTGGAAAATAAGCCGCACCCTACTGGGAATGCGTTATTGAAATAACGTTTTTTTTTACGATAGAAATATAAAGATGTGAGTGCAGGAGTTGGAAGTGACCACGGATCGTTATCATGCCCATTTCACCCAATTTCCACATTTTTATCAGGTTATTCACATGATACTATGATAAATCTAGTATATGGAAGGAAACCGTTTATTAGCTATTGACAAGTATTGACCTTCTCTAAGCTATAAAAGTCTATAAAAGGGCATGCATTAAAACTGACGGCACGGATCGGTATCAAGCTCATTTTAATATTATATGCAGGGAAACTATTTATGAGCTATTGAAATAACGTTTTTAGATTATGGGGTTGGTGGTTTTACGGCTATCGCTTCTGTTTTGCAAGCAGAATATCGTGGGTTCATTCTCAGGCCCGTCCCTTTCACATATTTGTGACACTCCTAAAAGCTGTCTTTCTCTATCCCTCTGCGTCATTATGGCGCAAACATCATCAGTTCTATGTATCGCTAGAATTGAATATATCGACTTAACCGCTTACCACAGTGGTATCCATACGGTCGAATACCTCATCCATCACTAACAAAACACTCCTACTTCCAAGGTAGCTGTGGGAAATGCAAGAGATTCTCCGGATTTCCGGACTTCCTTCTCTCCCCGGTGGACATAAGGACGTGGCCGGCGTCGTTATCAATCGAGAAATATCAAGGGCAGTGTGATTGTACATTAAAGATTGAAAAAAAAGCTAAAACCCAAGCTTCATCTGAGTGGTTCTCTGTCCAATATCACTATCCTGTAGTTTTCAAATTTCCCAGGATTTGATTTCGCGGGAATTTCTGAAAAACGTGAAAATAAAGCAAATTTGGTGGAATTTTATTTTTCAAATTATTCGTATTTCGTGTGCGGTCGGTGTTCCCTTAGTAGGCAGTCCCCTATAGTCGCACTAGTAGCTTTTTACGGCCGTTGTACTACAAATTGTTGCAAAACATTTTTAACATGAAGCTCAGGAACCATTTACCTAAGTACCATTGATATACAACTTGATTTTGTCAAAAAAATATCGAAATATAGTTTTGCTTATAATTTAAGCTCCCTTTCATCTATAGGAAACCTACTGTTCCTATAGTAGCACTACTAAGAAAAACTACTTTTCAAAAAACAAAATGATTAATTCAATTAGAACCTTTTTTATATCAATCAAAAGCTTTTGTAACGTTTTACGTTTTTTCTTGAAAAAATATAGTGAAAAGTTTGTGAACTTTTGACGTTTTTATCTTTTTAAGCAAAATCACTTGAATTTGAATTTGATTGAGCTCAGTGTTACGTAAAGTATCGATAAGGTTTGTGTCTTGACTAAATGTACTAAATTGACGTCACCCAGTATGGGATATGTGTAGTAGGGTGCCAATGGAATGTATGGGAAAAATTTTGCCAACGAATTTCAAAAAATGGTAGTGCTCAAAAGTTTTGTCTCCTCGAAAAAAGTCCCCATGCAAAATTTGAGCTCATTCGGACTTCATTAAGTGGACCCCCAAAGCGGTCAAAGTTTGGCTTTTTTGACCCATGAAAAATCTCCAAAGGGGGGGGGTACATGAAATTTGGACGAGAAAGTGGACGAGACTTTTGCGAGAAATCATGGTTTCAAACTGTACGAAAAATGATGCACCCTAATGGAATATGAGAGAAACTCCTAATGAAATATGTTAACAGTGTCCTACGATGATGTCGCATATCAAATCGAACTAGAGGCGCATGAATTCAGAGGAATTTAAAGCCTCTCTAAACAAAAATGAAGACAATGGCCTACGATTATAAAAGAGGTGTTAAAATACTAAAAGGATCAAATTCAAAATTTCTTGATTTTTTTTAATTTTCGGCAAACACCAATGGAAAATAAGTGAGCCACCCTAATAATATATCACGAATCTAATGAAGGAAATGCCCTACGATGATGAAAGAGGTGATAAAATATTATTGTTTTTAATATCCCATTCAAATTATGATTTTTCGACAGAAAGGCCCACCCTAATGGAAATTAAGTGAACCACCCTAATAAAATACCACATATTAAATGTAGAAAATGGCTTACGATAATGTGAGAGATGTTCCAATACTATTGTCTTCAATATTCAACTAAAATTCCATTTTTTTATTTTTTAACAAAAAGGACCACCATAATGGAAAGTAAATGAACCACCCTAATGAAATATGACATATAATATGCTTTCAGTGACCAACAATGATATAGGGATATGTTTCAATACTAATTGCCGTGAATTTCTCAGCAATTGAATTCAAATCGTTCATTTCAATTTCAATTCACTCCCCCAACTCAAAAATTTACTAAGTCCCAAAAGGTCGATTTTTTTTCAAAAATTTTTTTCCAAATAACACCAGATCTCGACGTTTCATGCATTTCTAAGACATCTGGCATCCAAAAAAAAAATTCGATTTCGGAAATTCATGTACCCCCCCTTTGGGAGATTTTTCATGGGTCAAAAAAGCCAAACTTTGACCGCTTTGGGGGTCCACTTAATGAAGTCCGAATGAGCTCAAATTTTGCATGGGGACTTTTTTCGAGGAGACAAAACTTTTGAGCACTACCATTTTTTGAAATTCGAAAAATCGATTTTCATTGGCACCCTAATGTTTAGTGATGTGGAAACCTTTGTAATGTTTTTATTCGTTTAGCTTGTTCGTTTACCGAAGGCGCGAACTCTCGCCATTTTCAAATTTAATTTGGGCGTAAAAAGATTAAAGAATAGGCTCTTTATGTAAGTAGGTTTCTTGTCTGTTAAAAAACTGAGACTCGGTCATTTCGCTTCCAAATCGGCTGGTTTCCAGAAGTTTTCGCGAGTTTAGGTCAAGTTGTAATTTTTAATTTCTTTTAGTGACCATTTGTACAAACGTTTTCAAGTAAAGGTAGTTAAAGTGATTGGGAGTGATGTCTCTTTTTGTTGTACTTAACGTTTTTTGTATTATTTGTTTGTTCTTTAGTGATTCGTTTATAGTCGGTGCGTCCGACATTCGCGACTTGTGGAATTTTATTTCAGTTTACACCCAAAAAAGGTAATTTCTATTAAAATACTCGATTTTTGTTAAAATTTAGTGTACTAAAGTCAATTTCGTGTTGGACTTTCCAGCGCTTAGCGCTTTTTGGGTAGGGCTGGAGTTCGTGAGTCGACCGGAGTCGACGAAGAGTATTTTGTGGAGTTTCTTGAGTCCGTGCAACCGTCAAGGCCCGCCCTTAAGGGTAGCTAAACGGAGTGTGGTGTTTCGCCAGAAAGTGAAGCGAAGAAAGACCGTCGATCGCCAATCAATCGACGGAGGTCCCCTTACGTCAATTCCAACGGACCACAGTATTGGAGAGCGCGGATCGTGCGTTGCGTCGCCAATTGCGCACCACGATTCCGGACCAGATCCCAACGGTAAGGGTGCATTTCATCACGGGCGGTCAGAGCGCAATACGCGAGGCCGCACGAAGGTACGTTAACCTTTGTCCGGAGGAAGACGGTCAATTCCCGGGCCGCACGACATCCGTCGTAGCGAATCGCTCTCCGGAAGAAATCGGAGGCCATCCGTCCAGCCGCCACCCACTTCGCAACTCTAATTTCGGCCATACCAGCACGGACTCCGCTGCAAGCTAATCAGGCAGCGACGGCGAATTGTTCCCCTTCGCCGCCATTTCAACGGAGGTTCTCGTCGCCATCGCTACTAACGTTCCCGCCGCCATCGCCGAGTTCCTGGCAACGAGCAACAAGTCGACGAAGAAAATCCTGCGCTGGTATGTGTAGGAGTTAGACATGGCCATGATCTAGTAAATTGCTATCCCGTCTAAACCCAAGCTAAAGTCCAACCCGAAGTCAATAAACTAATGAATTAATTGTGATGTTTTACGAAAATCGAGTAGTTTACGTTTTTATTTATTCCGTTTCCGTTTAAGGTGCAAGAAAGTCATTCCAATGCTCTAAGTTTACGTTCCGTTATTACTTCGATTTTCATTCTCATTTTTAGTTTTTCTGTTGAGACCAGAGGGTTGAACGAGTTTCAATGGGTTTGTTGTCCGTAGGGGCGAAAGCTAGTCTTTCTTAGGTTTGCGCTTTGAATTTGAGTTTGAGCCAGCGACCGTTCGAGGACCCCTGAGGTTAAAGGTCATCAGTAGTCGGGCAAATAAAAATCGGCCGGTGGTCTCTCGGATTCGAGAGTGGCGCTAAAAGCCACCGGTTGTCACAACACCTCGAGCATTTCCGCCGAAACGGTTACACTTTTGATCCACTTTTAAAAGCAAAAATGTAAAAAGTTTTTTAAAACACGGTTTTGATTTGGTATTTTGTTTTGTTTATAGGCTGTAGTAGCACAAGCGACAATAAACACAAAAAAAAAATTGTTTTCGTATTTTTTGTGTTTTTTTTTATAAAACCGTGATAAAAAAGCTTTCAGACGTAAAAACAATGCCACTGGCTTTATTTTTCGATTTTATTCGAATACTTGTTCTTAGTCATGCGGCTTCATCGACCCTATATGTATTTTATACCAGTAAATTTGTTGGTTTATTTGTGAGTAATTTATTCATGCTTCTGGCGTTGATAATGAAATGATAGCTTCATTTCAAACGCTAGACTTCAAAACAACAAAGTTTATAACATTAAGCAAAAGTCCTCGTGGAGTTTTATTCTTAATCCAACTAGAGTCTTTATATTAAAAATTGTGGCTGTTGCATCCATGAAAACTTTATAAGCCTACTGAATTCAGAGAAAAGATCCCTTGAAATTCCTTATTTTATAGAGCAAAATTCGTCAAAAACGATATCTATTTATGAATAACTATTTCATTACAAAAACAAAAAATCAGCATCGAAATATTTACTTATTTATTTATTTATTTTTTTATTTATTTATTTATTTGGACATCAACAGGCTCCTAGCCCCAATGATGTATTAATTGTTTCCATTAACATTAAAACAATAAAAAAAAAACACAATCTTACTGTCTACCTTAAAGAGTTAGAAAACCTATAGAGAAGCAAATCACGGGACACATTAAATCAAAATCAGTTGCCACCCTATTCAATACTCTTTGCAAGCCTGTGATTGCACTGTTCATTCCCGTAATTAGCCTCGCCAACAATAATTCGCCAATAGACCATTTCCGTCAGACCTTACCCCCTATTTTTATATTTTTCTTCAAAGACGATTATTTTTAATGATTATTGACGCTTTCAGATCTAATTTATATGCACTCCTGATTTTATTGGTAAATTTTTGAAAAATTCGAGAATTTACCACATTTTGGAGTAGTGCGGCACAGTTGTTTTCAACCCTGTGGGTAAACAAAGTGGAGATTTTCCCACAACTTTCAAAACCCCTGCGCTGAGTGTTTGTAGATATGACGAAATGTCAATGTCAAATCAAGCACCGAGACGACACGACAAAATGGAGAAATCTGAGAGAAATCTGAGGTCCGATGGGCAAGCTTCGTTGTAAATGAAGCCCATCCTTTACTATTGTACTTATAACAAAAACTTTTACCGGAAGACGACTGCTAATAGACCGTTTTAAGCTTAGCAAGTGATGGAATTCTCCTTGAAGCATTTCTGCAACGCTGCGGAAGGTTTTCTACAAGAGGGGCATATTTGGCCGGTTGTTTTGAAACGTCAAGAATTGGACCGTTTGCAGATAACGTCTTGTACTCGCTTTAGAAGCTACCTGCAAGAGAAAGTTGCATGCAAAGCATGATTAACTAAGTAAATAACACTTTGACACCAAAAAACTGGTATAAGTAATGGATTTGCCACTGCGATATGAGCAGTTTTTCCTTAGGGGGGCCTATACCTGTTTACCCTACCGTTTGATATCTGCTGCTTATGTCGGTCAAGCTGTTCCGGAACCATATGACCAATGGATTATACATACTTCCCCATTTTACCACTCTCGTAGTCTCCCCGAAAAATCTGCAACGGTCCAATTCTTGACCGTTTCAAAACAAACCGGCCAATATGCCCCTCTTGTAGAAAACCTTCCGCAGCGTTGCAGAAATGCTTCCAAGGAGAATTCCATCACTTGCTAAGCTTAAAACGGTCTATTAGCAGTCGTCTTCCGGTAAAAGTTTTTGTTATAAGTACAATAGTAAAGGATGGGCTTCATTTACAACGAAGCTTGCCCATCGGACCTCAGATTTCTCTCAGATTTCTCCATTTTGTCGTGTCGTCTCGTGTGCTTGATTTGACATTGACATTTCGTCATATCTACAAACACTCAGCGCAGGGGTTTTGAAAGTTGTGGGAAAATCTCCACTTTGTTTACCCACAGGGTTGAAACAACTGTGCCGCACTACTCAAATGTGGTAAATTCTCGAATTTTCAAAAATTTACAATAAAATCAGGAAGTGCATATAAATTAGATCTGAAAGCGTCAATAATCATTAAAAATAATCGTCTTTCAAAGAAAAATATAAAAATAGGGGGTAAGGTCTGACGGAAATGGTCTATTCACTCGGTTCATGGCCGCTTCTCTCCATCCTCCGACTGTGACCCACGCTCTCCAGGTCCTGGTGCACCTTGTCAATCCACCTAGCTCGCTGCGCCCCACGCCTTCTTGTTCCGACCGGATTCGTAGCGAACACCATCTTTACAGGGTTGTTGTCCGGCATTCTTGTAAACATGCCCTGCCCAGCGTATCCCTTCCAGCTTTAGCTACCTTCACGATACTGGGTTCGCCGTAGAGTTGAGCGAGCTCGTGGTTCATCCTTCGCCGCCACACGCCGTTCTCCTGTACGCCGCGAGGATCGTCCTTAGCACTCGGCGTTCGAAAACCCCAAGAGCTTGCAAGTCCTCCTCGAGCATAGTCCACGCCTCATGCCCGTAGAGAACTACCGGTCTTATGAGCGTTTTGTACATCGTACATTTGGTGCGGGGGTGAATCTTTCTTGACCGCAGTTCCTTCTGGAGCCCATAGTAGGCACGACTTCCGCTGATGATGCGCCTTCGTATTTCCCGACTAACATTGTTGTCAGCCGTCAAACAAGGATCCGAGGTAGACGAACTCGTCCACCACCTCGAAGGTATCCCCGTCTATCGTACACTGCTTCCTAGGCGGGCCCTGTCGCGCTCAGTTCCGCCAACCAGCATGTACTTTGTTTTCGACGCATTCACCATTAGCCCGACTCTTGGCTTGACGTAGAGATTTATAACAAGTGATGTAGTAAGTTCATTAGTTAAAATTATATGATAAGTAAATTGTGCGATGGTTTTTGGTTGAAAATAGATAGTAATTTCTTTTTTTATAAAGCTAAAGGAAATACTGGAATCCCGGGATCAGAAAATCGTTTCCCGGGAAATCTCAATTCCCAGGAAATGTTCCCGGGCATGAAAACTCTCTATCCTGATTGATCACGGAGTAGCAGCTACGAAGTGTATGTTCCATCAATTGATCGTTTTGATCGTGATCGTATTGAAATAACGTTTTTAGACGATAGGAATATAAAGGTGTGAACGCAGGAGATAGACTTGACCGCATGGGTCGTTATTAAGTCCATTTCACCCAAATGTCCCACTTTATCAGGATTTTCATATGATTTGATATTCAGGAAAGCATTCATTAGCTAATATTAACATTACGTACGTATTCTATGCGATAATAGCCAAGAGAAGAGAATTCTCAAATTTATCAAGTTTTTCATAAGAATTCTCAGACTATATACAGGGGAACTAAAGAGGAATGGTTGTGACTCCTTTACGTTTCGTCTGCTCGCTATATATAGTAGGGTTGCAAAAGCCAATGTTTGGAAACGAACGATGCATTGGAGTCATGTTTAGAGTATAAGCCTTCAGATACACAAGCAGAATCAATTTTAAAAGCCTTTTTTTACACTAAATAAGGGAATAATTAACATCAATTGTTAATGCAAATATCGACTATAGATATATTCCACAAAAAATGGATGAATCTCTCCTCAATATGGTGTATCGCTCATAAATTTGACATCCACAATTAACCCCCTTTTTTCTTTTTTGAATCGTTTTGTCATAATTAATTATGAATGGTCATAAAAAGCTCCTGTAAATCAAACTCATTTAAAAAAACTAACTGATTTCTGTTTCTGTCCTGTAAATTTCCCTTTGACAATGAATGCAATTATTACAATATTGACCATGTGTCATGCCACGTCTTTTTATGCTTCACTTTTTGCTGTTTCGTTTCCCATCAAACTGATTCCATCTGAAACTGGAGTTCGATACACGCCGAATGGTTGCGCTCTCATACAATACGGTTCCCGTTTACAAAGGATGACTTCACAAACGTATGGCCGTTGGTGTCAATTAAATAAAGTTACTCAATCGAGCAGAGTGGCCATCCCAGCACACCGGACGTCAACAAATCTATTAATGTGTGCAGTGCATGGGTCGAACCGTCCGTCTGTTTACCGCTAGATATTTACACGAAAAGTAGGGTAACGGTCGTATTTTGGACCCCCTAAGGAAGTGATTTTAGTTTTTTGTCCCAATTAATTAATTGCACAGCGTTACCAAGTCAAAGACATGCCAACATGAAGAGAAAAACTTCCTCTACGAGATAAAAATGCACAAACGGTCATGTAGGGTCCAAAAAACATCGAAAATAATTGAATTGTGAAGCACTGTTTTTCATTATTTTGGACACACCAATACATTTTGGACCCTCAAAGTATATATTTTGGACCCCCGGCTATTTTTATTGCTTGGCGACAAAGTTCATGACACTGGTTGTATAATATGCTTGCCCATAGTCTAATCAATCGATTGACAATGGAAAACCGAAGAAATTCTACGCCTTTAGTTCAGAAATTTGAAAAAAGTTTTTGTTTACATTTGAAAAATTTCTGACGGCTTTAATTTATGTGTGTAACGTGTTGTAACGGTTTCATGGATGAACCGAATAAATTAAAATAATTTCAGATAAAATTAACACATTTTCTATGTACAAACGGTTGATGCAAGTGCGGAATAGTCTTATCTTTCCAAATGGCATGCGAATTGAGTTGTTCTTTCGATTTAAACTGGTAAATTTACAGCAAAATAGGCCAGGGGGTCCAAAATAAAGAGGGGTCCAAAATATATTGGTTACCCTAATTCCATTCACTACAGTTCGAATCCGAAAGAGCCGACGAGGTGTAACCTCCTTCAAATACCTACTCCGCTCTGATCGACATCGATTGGAATATTGTGTACAGTTATGAGCTATCGTGGTTTGGTATTGTAACAGGCATTTAACGGAAACACTATTTTGCGAAGCATTTACATAGATGACCCCAATGGTGTCGGATGGCGCACTCGAATCATTCTATGTTTGGGCGTTGAGTTGATAATCAGTACCATTGAGATAGGAAATGGTCAATCAGATAATAGTGTTCGTAATTTGATTAACTAGCCACAGTAAGGTGGCCCAATTTTAATAGGAGAATTTTCAAGTCACTAGCGAAAGACTTTTATCGACCCACAGAGCCACCCTGCGGCCAAAAATGTATTTGGGACAGTCCCAAAAGAACAGCGATGGTTCAATGAAAAATTCAATCAAAAGATCAATTCTTGTAGCGAAATACACCACACTCGCTACGCTCATGTTAATTAGAACAACGTTAATAGCAAAAATACGCTTGTCGTACAAAGCACGAACGAAGTAGATCATTTATCCCAAATTCAAACACGTCCTGAGAAGGGTTTTCTCACTTTTAAAAATGATCGTAGAGCTTTTTTTTCTAGTGAAAAGCACTGAAACGAGTCCGGGCCTGTGCATTGATGTTTATATTCCTTCCGTAAATTTACTTAAACTTTAGACTCTTCCAAAGAAAAGTCCCAAAAGAGCAGGGCTGTAATTCAGAAAATTTCCCAAACTCAGCGTGCGAATCCTCCGCCCGCCCGCACGTTTCCGTTGTTGCCAATATATCGTCCTTTTAAACGAACCGTGACCAATTGGAAATAGATGTGGGCCAATCCTGGGGGAGGGTCGTACCAAGGGTTGATTATTCCAGCAATGATTTGTTATCTTATACTCGCCATGAATGGCAGTGTTGAGGCTTATTGCGTGGGCAGGCTAAAATGTTGTGAATGGGTCGCAATTCATGTACCATGCCAGGTGGGTGCTGGTTAGGATTAGCTACTTTGGAATCAAACTGTGCTTTTAATTCCGGACATCATCCTTTAAAACACCCACTAGGAATAAATCATTAGTTCGTTTCAGCCAGCATAACAGGTTTTACAGAGAGTAAAAAGTTTGATGGTGAGAATACGTGTGTGTAACTTTATCACGTTCGGCAGCCTGGGCAGACTATCAAACAGGATTCAGCTTGGACCGGAATTTGTAGTCAAGGGTACAAAAAATGTGTAATTAATCTTATCCTTTATCTTTTAAAGGGACACTCCATGAGCTTTTCAAGAACTTTTTTCCGACAAGCTGGAATTTCTGACGTAGGAATCAATTTCGCGGATGGATAGGGTTATAAATTTTAGGGCTGATAGAATCGAGTTTTATTATTAACTAGAATAACCATAAGTAAGAGAAACCCCCAATTTAGTACAATTGTTAAAATTAATTATTCATTTTTAATCGGGTATCTCAAATATAATGTAGACTAGCTTTCATTATAATGCACGAACGAGCTTTTTAGTCGTCTAACGCTCAAGGAAGCTTTCAGAGTGGTCCTATTGCAGACCATTAATTCTTTTTCTTTTGTATCCATTCATTCGTAAGCTCATTATCCTAGCGCAATTTCAGTTTGATAGTTTATGCATCGCTAGTGAAGTACGGTACGGTAGACTAATACGGAAAGAAATACATCTCGCGGATGACTCTCTTATTAGTATCAAAAATGAATCTGAGAATAAAAAGTTTATAATTCAGTTCAAAATTTAATCATTCAATATTTCTAAGAACATTGTATTGCTAAGAATTGGCAAGCATATTCGGATTCAGAATACTCAATTTCAGTATATAGAGTTGTTTTAAAAACTAACAATATCGTATTAACAAGTGATCAATTTCACCCCGAAACGGAATCCACCGATTTTTTATTGTGGAGATGATTTTTCGCACTAAAATCACATTTGTTAGAAAATTTCGGTACACGAGCTAATGAATCTCACCGTCGTACTTGTTTCCATATACCTAAGGACTGTTCATTTAAGTATTTCATTTTACAGTAAACTGTTTATTTTCTAACAAATTCATGAGTTTACCTAAATACATGGAAATCAACGTAATTTCGATCAAATTCACATAAAATTGAACATTTATTGAGCATTGCTGGAGAATGCTCTTACTTTCTTTGATACCTCCCATAAAATTCTGCACAACTTTTTTCGGAACTTTTCGAACTGCTTTTTTGAACTGCTGACCACATTTCTTGAAAAATCGATGAAGCTTGCTTCTCTTCCATCCTTCTTAAGATTGCCGTTTGATTATTGCCCAATATATTTCAATGAGGCGTAGTTCTGAGCAATTTGATGGATTCGATCATTTTCTACAAATTCGACTTATTCCTTCTTGAGCGTCTCCAAAGTAGCTGAAACATAGTGAGCCGATGCTAGGTCTGGCAAAAAACAATGGAGGCATGGTATGCCTTCAGTAGATGGGCAGAAGCCATTTTTTAATGCATTCAGTTCTGTAATTTTCGCCGTTGATTGAACCCGTCGTGAAATATGTAGTACTTTCATACCGCAGGAGCAATTTGCGCAATTGCTTGCCCATACCAAATCATTTTTCCCCACACACGCTAAGATCAGTCTACCCAAATATGGGTAAAGTTTACCCATAATCGTCAAAAAGTGCACACACTCATTTTATGGGTAAAGTGGGTTTTACCCATAAATAAGTAAACTCTTTAAACCCATAAATGGGTATTTGATTTTGAGCGAAATTATGGCAAAAATACCCAAATATGAGTACTTCATTTCTCTTTATTTGTTGATTTTCGATAATAAAGATATTGAACAAACTAGTTACAATATTATAAATACATGCTGTACTCATTTTATTAAAAATTATAAGGACAGTTAAACATAACGACATTGACATACGCTTGCTCTTTAGTTGGAGTTTATCCCAATTAGGGAACATCCAACTATCGCCTCATTCCATCTAGCGGGCCCCAAGGAACGTATCTCCACCGTATCCGGTGGAGATACACATAAATGGGTGAATCAACTACCTATTTATGGGTAAACTGATCTTAGCGTGCAGACTGAACAATAGGGTCCTAAGGCCCTGTCCCAATTTTAGTGCCAAACGCTTAAGTTTAGGCCAATAACACATGTTTACTCAATTTTCTAATGTTTTCCGTTGATTTGAGTCCAAAAAACATTTTTTTAGATTTTGTCACACCCCTTGGTTTAAACTCAAATTTTGGGTGCATTTTGTTTTCCGTGTCCCTTCCGAAATGTCAGATAGGAACAACCCCAGTGTTTAAAGCTAAAACCCCTGTGGTGTTTTTGTCGACTAAGCGAACGTCAAACATGATCTTAAGTGTCAAGGTTCATTTATGGACCCAATTTTTAAATTAAATTTTAAACATGATATAGCCGTTATTTGAGCGGGAAAAATTGCTAAAGTAGTTGCAGTGAGATGCTCTTTCGTGTTATTGAATAAAACAAGATTTCATTAAAAATTTTAGGACCCAATTGGAGTGAAGCCAAAAATTTGGTGCTGGAGAAGGTGCTGATTTGACAGCTGGTGCTTTAAGCTGCAAACAACCCAAAATCCGTTGCGGAAGCGTACGCGTCTAAGTACATATTAGAAGGGTCGAGGAAGTTGTGAATGATATGAGCAGCGTTGCCAACCTTCCAGATTTGTCTGGAATATTCCAGATTTTTGAGGCCCCATTTTACAAAAATCTGGAAGATCCAGATAAAATTTTAAATGAATTTGTAAGGTTTTGTAAATAATTTGTAAGGTTCTGCATGTACGACATAAACGATCCAGACTTTTCCAGACAAATTTCCAAAATCTTCCAGATTTTTCAAAAATTGACTTGGCATCCCTGGATATGAGATCGGTTTTCTTTTTAATTCGCTGCAGTGTATATGGTAATGCAAGAGGAAGAGGAAGTAGAATGTATTACTATTGTTGTAATATTGAGGTTTCTATTAAGAGGTTGTCGCCAATTTCGTTATCTAATATCACTCCTACCAGCACAGTTAATATTGACTTCGCAACACCAATCTGGATTTCGCCGGTCGGACTTCCGAAGCGAAGTTTTGAACGAACTAACTGTCATTGCTCTGCCGGCTCGGCTTTTATCTCGACTGTTTTTGAAAACAGTCCTACATCACGTCGACGGATGAAGTTTCATCACAGTGGAGGATTATTCAGTTCGAGCCCGCCAAAATCCTTCCGATTAAAAATGTGTTGGCGGTGCTTAAGGTGCAACTGTTTGCTATCCATAAATGATGATCAATTTTGTAGTTTTGGGGATGTGATATCGGTTCTACCGGACAGAGATGAACTGAAAGTGTATCAACATGCCTGTTGTTAGCAAGCATATGATCCGATAGATCACCAAATGACCGATATGATATAAAACAGAAAATCTTTCTTTTCAACGATAGTTTGAACATAGATTGTTCATGGATGCCAAGATGAGTCTATCGTGTGTTACCTTAAGTTTCGTTGATAAAGAAGAGGAAATTGAGCGAAGTCCTCTTTCTGAATTTTATCGGGATCTAGCTGCGTGTCCACCACTACACACTTAAATTATTTCACCGACCTCAGTAAAATTTTTCGCCGAGAACCCAACAGCTGAGAATTCGGTAATTTTTAACGCCGAATCTCGGTACTTATTTTTACCGAGATTTCGGCAATCCAAATTGTTTGCCGAGATCTCGGCGAATGTTACCGAGATTCGGTGAACGTTTACCGAGATCTCGGTAAAAGTTTTACCGAGAATCGTCAAATTTTTACCGAGATATCAGCTGTTGGGTTTTTTGGCGAAACCGTTGAAGTGTGTATGGTTATTGGCCTCTTACAGATTTCTATTGTTAGCCAATTGTTTGAAAGTTTGGGTACGTTCATTAATTACGTCGCGCAAAAATCAGTAATTTTCAACCTTCAACTTTGTCATAAGATTTGTACGGATTTTAAAAAGCTATCGCACCCTTCACTTTCCAGCACTAAGATCAAATGGAATTTTTTGTTTGTTGTTTTTCATACGGAAACGGTTTCCGTATGAAAACAATCCATAGCGTGCGAGTGCATGAAAGAGAAAGAGATTGAACGTCAGATTGCCTTATACATGGAGCCACAAATCAACCCAACTTTGACTTCTTTTGACGCAATTCGGCCAAAGACACATTAAGACCTCCATGTCCCTTGCAGTCTCCCAAAATTTCATGGCTCATAAGGGTAATCTAGAATGCCGTGAAAAGTGTACTGCGATCTGTCCAAACTTGGGGTACCTTTTGCACTACCGAGGGATCAAATGGCAGTACTTGAAGTGGTACCCAATCTGAGCCCGAGTGGGACGGACCTGATTCGGCTCTTCCGTGGGATAACCCAAATTTGGGTAAACTGATATATACCTATCTTTAGATTGTTTCCATTTAACAGCGGCAAAACAAACAACTCAGTGCAAAAAAAATCTACGCAGCGTTAGCTTTCGAAGTCTCCGTGATGGGTTAAAACAACTTAACGTTAGGTAAACTCGGAAGAACCTAAATTTGGCTTATTCCATTGAACTTCGACGCTGGTTCGGTGCGTCTCTCTCTGTTTTTGACTATATTGCTGTTGAGAGAGAGGCAAAACAACCCAACCGTGGGGAAATACTAAATGCAGTTTACCCAAATTTGAGTAAAAAGATTTTTTTTTGGGTAGTCTGATTTCTCCGTGTATGGATTGTTACATACTCCGTGATCCTTCCCAAAAAACAAGAAACATAATGGACCGATGCACGAGCTAACTACCTGACGTTTGAGCGGTGCCGTGTTATTTACGTAACCATAGGTCAGGAGAAGTGAATGAACTTGTCATTCATTTTCCTGTCAATTTTTCATACAAAATCTACTTTTTCTCCGCTATAAATTCACTCTGGGTGAACCACTTCCCCTGGCCAATGGCAACGAGTGAATTCGGCACCGCTCAAACGTCAAATTAATGAACTCGTGCATGGACCGATGCACGAATTCACTAATTTGACGTTTGAGCGGTGCCGTATTCACTAGTTGCCATGGTCACGTAAATAATGAGGCACCGCTCAAACGTCAAATAGTGAACTCGTGCATCGGTCCATTGGTCCATTTATAGAAAAAAAAACACCTTGGCTAGTATGATGACAGTCTCTATTTTCAAATATATGAGCATTGTTAAGCGAAGTATGCACTTCAACAGAAAAGTAATCGAAATTATTACTTTTCTTGAGCGGAACAGCATACTTAGCTTAATTACTTATTTAGTTCCATTATGCTTCAAAGCTTCTGAGCCAGTATGTATAGTATTGCGCAATATATAGATTAATTTGTATAGTTGTCCTTTGCATTGCATTTTTTGTTAACCAAAACATTGATTTCATTAAATTTGTCAGGCGAAATTTGACGCTTCCGCAAGCAGCGTGACATGAACAGAGGCTTAAAAATCACTAGCGCCACAACAAAGGTGGCAGGCTTCAAGAACTAGAGCTTTTTTCAGGGGGTTGTTTTTCCCAAATTTTTCTGTTGGGATGTATCGTACGTCGTCAGGAATATCTGTTTTAGCCACAGCTTTGAAAAAATTCAATTTGGACACTTCGCGATTTAAGCCAAATCTCGGAACGGCAGTTTTTCTGTACACCATTTGTGCAGGAAAAAAATTGGGAGTCGCCATGTCAATTCGACCCAGGGGACTGACACGACTTTCATCCTGCATACATTTCGGCTCTTCCTCACATCGTTTTGGTACTTCGCGTTTTGGTACCCACTTTCTGTTCGGTTTGCCCTAACCTTGCTCCTGATTTTCGAGTATGCGGCTAGTGCTAGATTCTGGCAATTAAACATATCGCATTAAATCGTCGTATATTAATACGCTTTTCATTTGTTCATAATTTTGTTTATTGTTTTTACGCACCAGTGAGGTATCATTGATGTTCTCCTACCCATAAAAACTTTGTTTTGTCCATCCCAAAATAATCAAAACAAGAACACTGGATGCCATGTTGAATTGATGTTGGGTTGGTAATTATTGGCTCTTGCCACCTCCTGATTCGACCCATCGTTTTAGCAATTTATAATTTTTAATGTCAACTTTTGTCTGCTGTCAAAACAAACTCTTGAGATCACACTGAAAACAAAATTTTATTTGTTTTTATGGAATTTTTACACCAAAATGCTAATATTTAGGTGTCCACTTTTTAAATGAACAGTCCTTAGTTGTTTCGGCATTATCAACATTTTGGAAAACAGACAAGGGCAACCGGAAATAATGATCAATTTCACCCGAAATTATGGTATGCTGTATGATATCAAAAATGAGTTCAGTAGTTCATCTCAAGTATGCCACATACCACATTTTATATACACAATGACTACATGTAGGCTTAGCACCAGCGGCTTGTTTTAGTACCGACAATTTCAACAGTATTAATACATCTTTCAAAAAGTGTAAATATTTGTATGCAAAACTTATCCTAATAAAAATGGAATACCGTAAAACGGGGTAACTTTGATAATGCGGGTAACTTTGATATTGCGAGACCCACAACATATTAAACAAAATCACGAAGTTGCTGTTAATCAATTAATCAAAACGAATGCAAAAGTAAACAGTGTTAGTATGACACTTCATGTCAAAGCTATTTTCGTTGGAATCAAGTGTATTTGAGGATTTATATGCAAATATGAAAATGTATAAGATTTTAGCATTTTTTGCAACGCTTACAAACAATCTGTTCTAGAATCACTGTTTGATGAAGTCATAATAAGTTCGTCACTTATCCTTGACAGCCTATTTATAGTAGAAACATGAATTCGATCTCAAATCTCTTAGCGAAAACCATTTTTACAAACTGGGACCATATTTGTAATCTAAGTCAGAAATTCACATATAGCGTTAAACGCCTAGAGGTATGCAACGCCCTATAAATGTTCCGTAATTCATTCAATTTTGTTCGATTTATACTCCATTATCAAAAATACCCCAAAACAGAAAACCGACTTTCGATTATATGTAAAGTTATAGATCCATTCAGAATAAATTTTTTGGCAATCTATCAAGTGCAATCGATAGCTAGGATGTTAATACTTGTTTTAAAAATATAAATTGTAATTCTTTGAAACATAATGCATAAATATTGAAGTTTTCTTCGAAAAAACTATCAAAGTTACCCCGTTTTACGGTAGTTCAAAATCATCATTAGACATCTGTAAACTAGAAAACATGGAATGTCTGTGGTGCCAACGAAACCTTCAGCATCCTTGGGAGGAAATGTTTTTGGTACCGACTTGATCAAATTCGCCTCTGTGATCAATTTACCCCGGATAACGATAATACAGATACATTTGCAAGATTTTTTGTTCCATCATATAAATGTTCAAACTTTTAGGACTGTATTTAAGTAGGTACTATCTAAGTAAAATAATAAAAAATACTGTATGTTAAAAATGTTTTGAATTTTGAAAAATGGAAAAACAGATATTTATAGAGTTATTAAAAGCTTAAAGACCAAACAATAAAATACACAACTTTTCATGAATTGTCAGGACTTAAAGTGTTCAGGACTTAGACCATGTTTTTGTTATCATTCGTTATGTATCAATCCAGATTATATGTTTGAAAATTGCACTATGCTTTTGAATTCGCGGAAGGAAATAAGGACGTGGTAGAAATAATCTAATAGTTAATTAATTAATAACCATGCGGATTGGATTACCGAACAGCTCAATATAAGTGTCAGTTTAATCTAATAGTGTTTATTTTTAATCTAAAAGGCCAAAATACAGAGAATGACTAGCATTCAATAAAATTCAATTCTGAAGGATTTTGGAATTATACTGTGTGTATAAATTCAGATCATTGTTCCATAAATCAATAATGTTTATAACGGTCAACCCATCCTCTACGAAGAATGCTTAAATTATGCGATAGAAATGGTCCATGCATGTTTCCTGGACAAATTCTTGATCTGGTGCAATTTTTGTTGGGTCCAAGATCATTATGACATAAACGATGACCCGAAAAAAAAGAATTATTGTTTGCAAAAATAATGACATTACTCCAAACAAGCATTTTTCCAGCAATGCACCAAAGATTTGCCAAGAAGATTTTCAAGAAATAAACAAAATCTGCCCAAAAATACTTAAACGACTTTGCCTTCTATTCATCCATCGAAAAGTTTCTCCATGAACTCATTAAGAATCTCACAAGAAATACGCTGGTGAATTGGCAGGAACAATTCACTGTAAATCTCAGTGCGCATCGTACCTTCGTGCTGTGCGTACACGAGTTCTCTCTGCTCTTGGAAGTTTTCTAAAAACTACCTAAAGCAATAAAACAGTACTTTTCAGTGCTACAAAAACAGTACTTTTCAATGCTAAAATTAAAAACGGTACTTTTCAGTGCTACTAAAACAGTACTTTTCAGTACTATTTTTTCTACTATTGATCCCTTTACGATCCTTGTTTGGACCCGTGCCTTCGATTTTTCGTTGGGACCCGTTGGCGAAAGCTAGCGGTGGTAATCCTTCTTGGATACCGTCTTGGGGAAAAACCTCTTGAAGGTCACGTCTTCTTTCGTTTATTAACTAAACATGGTATCAACAACAAACAAAAGGAAGGGTGAATCTCTGAATTCACTACTTCCTTCCAAAAAAGTGGGTTTTAAAACTGTCACTACACGTGGCAAGAATGGAAGAAAGGACGAATGCTTGCCCGAAATGCGAACTTTCTTCCAAGGGTGAAATGAATAATTGTATCGAAATGAGCAATCAGTTCGATGCTCTAGACAAATTTTCCGAACACCAAATCGAAGCAGCCTCTAGTCCAGGCTCTTTTGATTCAAGTGAGGAAGCAAAGAGTGCCGCCTTATCGTGGTCAGTTGTTCCGAATTTGGGGGATTTAGGCAGGAGATCTTGAACTCCATTAGGGGAATCAAGGTTTCCTTCCAAATCGCAAAGAAAGGAGACTGTCGCGTTTTGCCGGAAACTCTTAAAGATCGTGAGCTTCTTCTCAAAACATCTTGAAGAGAAGAAGCACAAATTTTTTACTTATGACGACAAAACTGAACGTTTGTTCAAAGTTGTCTTGAAAGTGTTAACCGTGTTCAATAACGCAACCGACTACACCATGCATGCAGCCCTTCTGGCAACACTTCATTTCTATGCGTTTCTGTATTTCCGCTTTTGACAATAAATACTTCACTTCGAGTTTGACTACCTACGAGTACAAACGTGTTTTCCTTTCTCTCGTCCGGAGCCCTCGGTAAAGTTGTCCTTCTTGGTTTCGTTTTGTGTTGCGCCGGTCTTTTAGGTTATGGGCCCAGCAATGGATGACAAGACGAAGATTATCGCGTTCGACGGAAGTGGTTTCCACAATTGGAAATTCCGCTTGGAGACGGTTTTGGACATGCACGATTTGCTCGAATGTCTCCAGCGGGAAGTGGCGGAAATCGACGAGTTTCGCGTTGAGGCAAGCGATACGGCGGTGGTGCGTGCCGAAAAAGAAAGGAAAATCGCCGAGTGGAGAGTGAAAGAGAAGAAGTGCAAGTCAATAATTGTTCAGGCAATCAGTGACAATCAGTTAGAACTAATAAAAGATTGCCCTACGCCGAAACTGATTTGGGACAAGTTGAGAAGCGTCTTCGAACGACGCGGGGTCGCCGGACAATTATTTCTACGCAAACAGCTCCTGACATTGAAATATGTCGAGGGAGCAGGCACGAGCATGGCGGACCATTTGCTGCGCTTCGATAAGTTAATTCGCGAACTAAAGGGAAGCGGGGCTACGGTGGAGGAGGCGGACGCGGTATGCCATTTGCTGGTAACGCTGCCAGCGTCATTTGACTCCGTCGTCACAGCCATCGAGACGCTCCCGGGAGACATCACCATGGATTTTGTGAAAAAAGCGCCTGTTAGATGTCGACATGAAGCGAAAAAATGTGTGTGCAGTGGACGATGCTTGTGGTAGTGAGAGCGGCGTGGCGATGGCGAGCAAACATGGACAGAAGAAAAGAATGAAATGCTACCAGTGCGGGAAAGTGGGCCACCGAAAGGCCGAGTGTCGTCAGCTCGATCGCGCGAACGTACAGCCGAAAGCGAATCACCAAAACAACCCGAACGCGAAGAGAGATGTGAACAGTCAAAAAGCGAACGTGGGAAAAGAAGAGGACAAACCCGAAATTGCTTTTCTGACAGCCGAAAACGATGAGTTTGTGCGTGTTGGTTGGTTTCTTGACTCCGGCGCGACCGAACACATGCTGTGTGATGCGAAATACTTTTCATCGATGCGAAAGCTCGACCCGCCGGTCGAAATCGTCGTCGCGAATGGACAGAAAGTGTCTGCCGAGTATTGTGGTGACGTCACGATGTACGCGGTGGTGGGCGAGATGGTGAAAAAGTGCGAGGCAAAGAACGTTTTGTACTTGCCCCGCCTGAGCTGCAACTTATTTTCAGTGAAACGAATTGCAAAATCGGGACTGCGAGTGTGTTTTGATGGTGAAAAGGCTGAGATTCTGCGAAACGACACTGTGGTGGCTGATGGACAGTTGCAAGGCAAGCTGTATGAGTTAAACATCTTCTGTAAGCGTAGTGAAATGGGATCGGGCTCTAGTGACGGGAAAAGTGTCGCGAAATGCTGTGTTATGGCATCAACGATACGGCCACGTAGGCTGCGACAGCCTTCGCGAACTAGTGCGCTTCGACATGGTGAATGGATTGACGCTGACAAAATTCGACGCGGACGCGGTGGTGTGTGAACCGTGCTTGTCCGGAAAAATCGAGAGGCTACCGTTTGGATCGGTGGATGAACGGCGTTCGTCGCGGGTTTTAGAACTGATCACAGTGACGTTTGTGGACCGATTACGCCTCATACGTGGAACGGAAAACGGTTCTTTGTCTCATTTACAGACGATTTCTCGCATTTTTCCGTTATTTACTTAATGGCAACAAAAGATGAAGTGATCGATCGTTTTTCGCGAATACGAAGCGCTAGTGACGTCGCATTTCGGTACGCAGATCGCGAAGCTCCGAACGGACAATGGCGGCGAATACGTTAACGAAGAGATGCGTGCGTTTTGCCGGGAAAAAGGAATCGAAATGCAACTGACAGTGCCGTACACGCCGCAACAGAATGGCGTGGCGGAGCGCCTAAATCGTACGCTGATGGAACGGGCCAGGGCGCTTCTGGTGGAGAGTGGTTTTGGGAAAGAAATGTGGGGTGAAGCAACCTACACCGCCACGTACATAACGAACCGCTGCCCAACGTCAGCTGTGGTCGAAAACAAAAACGCCGTTCGAGCTCTGGAATGGTCGCAAGCCGGACGTATCAAAGCTGAGGATTTTCGGAAGCACAGCGTATCTCCACATTCCGAAAGAGCGAAGAGCAAAGTTAGATCCGAAGTGCAAAAAGTTATACCATGTGGGATATACTGTGAATGGCTATCGCCTTTGGGATGCCGAGAAGAAGAAGATCGTGGTCGGAAGGGACATAGTGTTTGATGAGGACTCCCTGTACTGTGACAAGAAATTGGAAGAGAAGAAAAGTGTTCCTAAAGTGGTTGAACTTGTTTGTGACGATTTGGTGAACCGGAATACGGTGGAACCAGTGGATGCGGCTGGTTTGGAAGAAGATTCGGATTCGGAACAGGAAAACCAACAACCAGCGGATGTGAGGAGGAGTGATCGAGTTCGGCGACAGCCGGCGTGGTTCGACTGCTATGAATTAGCCGAAACCGCGTTGTGTGCCGAAAACTTCGTCGAGGATATCCCCAGTTCTGTGGAAGAGCTCCGCAAGCGGATCGATTGGCCGGAATGGCAAGCTGCCATCGCGGACGAGATGGCCTCCCTAATCAAAAATAAGACGTGGATTCTGACTTCGCTACCACCAGGTAAGAATCTTATCGATAGTAAATGGATCTTTAAGATCAAGCATAACGATGTAGGAGGAATCGATCGCTATAAAGCGCGATTAGTTGCGCGAGGGTTTTCCCAGCGCAAGGGATTTGATTATGACAGCACCTATTCCCCTGTGGCTGGGTTGACAACTCTGCGGGTGTTACTGGCCATTGCAAATCAAGAGCGAATGCATCTGCATCAACTTGATGTAAAGACTGCGTTCTTAAATGGCCACTTGGATCAAGAACTCTACATGCGCTTACCGAAAGAATTCGATTCTGGCGGCCTGGTAGCGAAGTTACAGAAGTCTTTATACGGGCTTAAACAGGCCTCTCGAGCCTGGAATTCCCGATTCCCATGAATTCATTACGACCTTTGGATTCCGGCGCAGCGAGATCGACAACTGTCTGTATATTGCAACAATCGCTGGCCAATCGGTATTCCTAATTATTTATGTGGACGACATACTTATCGCTTGTCATTCACTGAACGTAATCGCCAAGCTAAAGGGAAAGTGAAGGCCGAATTCGAAATGACCGATATTGGGGGAGGTGCGTACGTTTCTGGGATTGACAATCGTGCGGCGACAGGATGAAGGCATCATGGAGATCGATCAGAGGCGATACCTGCAGCGACTTTTGGACCGATTTGGTATGGCCGATTGTAAACCGAAACAGACACCATTGGAGGCTAACTTGAAGCTGGAGAAATGTACCAACCAAAGCAAGTGCACTACCAAGCCCTACCGTGAACTCATCGGCTGCCTGAGTTATGTAGCAGTTACGTCACGCCCCGATATCTCAGCAGCTGTCAACTACTACAGTGCCTTTCAAAGCTGCGCCAGTGACGAGCATTGGAACCATGCAAAGCGTATACTGCGGTACATAAAAGGAACCCTCGATTACAAACTGGTCTTCAGACGCAACGAAGGCAGTGCATTGGTAGAAGGATATGCCGACTCGGACTGGGCCGGCGACACAGGGGATCGTAAATCCCAATCCGGATTCGTGTTCCAGGTTTACAAGTCGACCGTATCTTGGACAGCGCAAAAGCAGAAGACAGTGGCCCTTTCGTCTGCTGAGGCCGAATTCATCTCTTTGAGCGGCGCGGTAAAGGAGGCGATCTGGTTGAGGATGCTGCTAAAGGACTTCCAGCAAGACGTTGATGGTCCTACGGTTATCCACGAAGATAATCAAGCTTGTATCACCGTGGCGGAAGACGACAAGATGACGAAACGCTTGAAGCACATCGACGTGCGCTACCGTTTCGTACAAGATGAAGTGCAGAGAAGAACAGTTCGTTTGAAATATGTAGCATCAGAAGAACAAATGGCGGACATTATGACCAAAGGTCTTACTAGAGTACAATTTGAAAATTACGTGAATTGCTAGGTGTATCGGCTTGAAGGGGGGTGTTAACCGTGTTCAATAACGCAACCGACTACACCATGCATGCAGCCCTTCTGGCAACACTTCATTTCTATGCGTTTCTGTATTTCCGCTTTTGACAATAAATACTTCACTTCGAGTTTGACTACCTACGAGTACAAACGTGTTTTCCTTTCTCTCGTCCGGAGCCCTCGGTAAAGTTGTCCTTCTTGGTTTCGTTTTGTGTTGCGCCGGTCTTTTAGAAAGGTCTCTCAAGTGACTATAAATCACCTGAAGAGATCAAAAATGGAAATAAATGATATACTTGGATTTTCCCCAGTCCAAGTAATCATTATGAAAAAGATAACCCAATCTGGCATTGTTCGGAAAGGGCTTTCTCAAGAATTTTATTTAGTTCACTTTAACAAAAAAGAACTAAATAATATTAAAGCTTTAGAAAAAGCAAAAACTTTTGTTTGATGTCCGTGTGACATGGGAACATTTCCAGAAACCTGGAGGAAATTACCAGAACCCCACTCAGTGCCGTCGGGTGCCAAAGTGGGTCATGGTTACAAAAAATTGTCGCATGGATGCTAAATGCATTATTTGCGGAGGTTCTTCTCACGCCAAGGACGTCTGTCCAGTGAAGGAAGATACCACCAAGTTCATATGCTCTAATTGCGGGGCTAATCATAAGTCAACTTTTTGGAATTGCCCTTCACGCAAGAGAGTCATTGAGGCTCATGCCAGGCAGATGAAAGATAATATCCGTTACGATAACGGTCGTTTCCGGAATTTGCCTGGTAGAGTATCGAACAATACCCATTTTTCAGTTAACGATCGCTTGATTAGGAATCATACCCATCAGGAAGATCATAATCATGCTCATTCACAAACTAATTTTATTCCGTCGTGTGGCATCTCTGCATCTTCATTCACCCATTCTGCTATCAATATATCAACACATGAATCCTCCAGGGCAAGCACTCTTTGCTTTGCCAAGAATACGAAACCTACTTTCTAGCAAAACAATAAATTACAGAACACACTTGACATTCTTCTGCTTCGACCCACATCTGGTAAAAGTAGAACAATGCTGAATGTGTCTTTTCACCCTTACTCAATTTACAAACATTACCATTACGTCTATGTCTCTTCCGCACCATATGCGTAACAGACGACGCAACGTTTAATGTTTATGACCAATTGAAATCCGAAGCGGCGAGTTGTTAAAACATCGCCTAGTACATGTTTTCAAAACCTTTTCCTTCGTTCCATGTAAGCTCCAAACTTCTCTGACAAATTCTAGATATAAGCAAACTTCTATGTATAGGTGAAGCAAACTAAACTATGTAACTTTATAAAAACCATTTGAAATGAAATATACGAGAGATTCTTACATCAGACACCGTTGAGACTAGTGCCTTCTCCGAAAGTACACACGCCACATGGCGAACCGTCGACAGTCTTGATGGTAAATTAGTAGAATCTAAGTTTAAATCCAGTCACGTCAGATTTCAGAAGATAGTAGTCACGTTAGATTGAAACCGAAGTACGAAGTTAAAGCGCGAAGTTAAAGTGCGAAGTTTAAGTGCGAAGTTAAAGTGCAAAGTATAAACTTCAAAAATACACTTGCAAAATGTCGTGGCTTTTCGGGGACACCTACGTGCAACAATCGATGAACTCGGTAGAGATCAAAGTTATCGCTGGTGTAGCGGTAGGTTTATTGGCATTAGCCGTAGTATACGGAGCTTTGCGTCTCCACGGCAAATTTATGAAAGCCAAGATAGAGCGAACAACTCGCAAAGAAGTAAGATTGAACAATTCGGTGGTAGTGTAAACCAAAAGTGGATGGAGGTGGTTTAAGAAAAACAATTCCGTGAACATTGAACATTCCAGCTTAAGCTGAACAGTGATAAAAAGGGTAAAATACCCAAAATTAAAAATATTAATCGAGCAGCAGTACCAATCCATGAATAGCAGCGGAGGCGGAATGCAGTGTGCAGCACCAGAAATGAACGACACTGAGTAGCAGCAGCAGCGACGAAAAGGTAAATAAAAGGAAAATTAAACCCAGCGCAAAGCGCGATGAGACCAAGAAGCGCATGGAAGGAGTGAAGAAAAGTGAAACTAAATACGATTTTATTGATACATGAGATATGAATGAACATGATTTTTTTTTTGTTTCTGAACTAAGTGTGGATTTTCATTTAATGTACAAAATCATTATTTAAAGTGTTTAATTTCGTTTTGCGAAAAATAGGTCGATGAATATGACAACATGAATACATACAAATAAATGGAACAGATAGAATTTGAATTCTCAATACTAAAGAATATTAGAAATAATTTATTAAAAAAGCCGAAAAATAGAATTTACACAAGGAGCACAATTTTGAATAAATTAAAAGAAACTAAGGAAGCACATGATAATATAAGTGATATATTAACAATTTTGGAGACAGCATTTTGGATATCGAAACCTTTAATAAAATTAACAAGAAAGCAAAGGAAATTTCTAGCGCAATTTATTTGCAGTTGCATCAGATGTTAGTAACTTCCACAACATCTAGCAAATTTAAAACTTATGCCATTCTTGTATTTAGTGTAGTGAGATTCAGGAAAACTTTTACGATGGCCAATGTTGAAATAATCAAAACGGTGAGGTACATTGATGCCTTCTTATGATGGATCAATGGACAAACTAGATAGTACAATTGATGCTTTAGAAGTCATAGAAACTTTGGTAACCGATGCAAACCGAGCTACCATTATAAACGTTATTTTAACCAAATTAAGTGGCAGAGCACGACACACATTTGTTGTGAAGCCAGCAGATTTACAAGAGTTAAAAAACCAAACTTAAAGCAGTGGTAACGGTTACACCACCCGAAACAATAATTTCAAAAATGATCGCGACTAAACAAAAACTGATTTAGCAACATTCACAACGGAAATTGAATCACTTGCGACTCAACTTGAAAACGCCTATATTTCAAAAAAGATTCCAAATGACGTAGCAAAAGAGTTATCTACAAAAGAAGCTATTAAACACATGGCTTCTGGCCTGAAAAATGAAAAGACGGCTCTCATTTTACAAGCTGGAACATTCAACCAGCTGGCCGAAGCAATAAACAAAATACACGAAGTGAACCCCACATGCGAAGCCAATGTAATGTGCAGCAAACCGAAATGCAAACAAACCGAGTCAGTCTAATGAGACTTGGATGAGCAGAAATGCACCATACAACCAAAAAAGGTTTGGCAACAGGTACTCAAACCAACGTTTCAATCCAAATAGCCAAGGTAGGTCAAAGTTCGCGACATCAGCAGTATGGTCATAGATATGAAGGTCGAAATGATGATCGACAGAGTTTTTCTAGAAGGCAGAATTTTAACCATACTCAGCAAGGTCACTACAGCCACCAACCAAATGGTCACTGGCGTAGTAACAACAATAATAACAACCATAACTGCAACACTGATCGCAACGATCGTAATGTTTACTCTACGGAAAACGGGGCGCGGGCCAGCTGCAACTCCCAGGCCAGCTGTGCCGTGCCAATGAACCAACAAGGGGAAACCCGACACCAAGCCAACAAATCCAATACAGCAAGTGCAACGCACAAACAACCAATGAATGTATATAATTGCAATATTAACTATTCAAATTTTGTAACACTAAAATTAGAAATGTGTGAAAAACCTGTCACATTAATTGTTGACACCGGAGCTGATGTTTCATTAATTAAGGAGAACGTATTGAAACATCTTACCAATATATATATAAAACAGAATTGTATTATTAATGGAGTGACGGATGGAAAACTTGAGACCATCGGATGTACATATACGAATATTCTTTTAAACAACGTTCAAATACCACATACATTTCAAGCGGTCACTAAAGACTTTCCTATTTTTGCTGATGGAATTCTTGGCCGTGATTTTCTAATTAATTATGATGTAATATATGTCTCAAAACATGGCTTTTAACATTTGAATATAATCATGAAAAATTCGAGATACCAATTCAAGATAAATACAACGACCATTTCATTATACCCCCCTCGATGTCAAATTATTAAACAAATAAACTTAATAAATGTCACCAAAGAAAGTGTTGTACTTTCAAAGCAAATTAAACCAGGAGTATTTTACTCTAACGATTAATAGATAAAGATACTCAATATATAAACATAATGAACGTCAATAATTGTTCTGAAAAAATTTCAATGAATGATGTATTATCAAATATCAAAATTTTAGATTCGAGTGAATTTGAAAAAGTTAATAATAAAATCACCCGAAAAGTAATAAAAACAGAGTCGTTAAATTGAAAGAAGAATTGAATCTAACACAAGTATCAGATGATATTAAACCACAATTAGTGAAACTGTGCACAACTATTATAACGATATTTTTGCTCTAGAGAATGATTCTCTAAGTACGAATAATTTTTACAAACAAAAAATAACTATGGAAGATGAAAGCCCTGTTTACATAAAAATTATCGCATACCAGAGGCTCATAAAAATTGAAGTTGACAAACAGATTGATAAAATGCTTACATGAAAAAATTATACAACCTTCGGTATCTCCATACAATTCACCAATTCTGTTGTACCGAAAAATCTAACTCTGACGAAAAGAAATGGGGTGGTGATAGATTTTTCGCCCAACTAAACCAAGAAAATAATTGCGGATAAATTTCCACTTCCGCGTATCGATGAAATTCTTGACAATTTGGGCAGAGCGAAATATTTTACAACGCTTGACCTTATGTCAGGATTTCATCAAATTGAGCTAGATGAAAATTCAAAAAAATATACCGCATTTTCTAGTTCTTCAGGACATTACGAATTTAATCGTTTACCTTTTGGGTTGAATATATCACCCAATAGCTTCCAACGAATGATGACAATCGCTCTGAGTGGTTTACCACCAGAGTGTGCGTTTCTATATATCGATGATATTATTGTGGTGGGATGTTTCAATAAATCATCATTTGAAAAATTTAACTATGGTTTTTGAAAAACTTAGACAGTATAATTTGAAATTAAACCCATCGAAATGTCATTTTTTTAGTAGTGATGTCACTTATTTAGGACATCATATTACGGATAAAGGTATTTCACCTGACCCTTCAAAATATTTTACTATTGAAAAATATCCAACACCGTCAAATACTGATGATGTAAGACGTTTCGTAGCGTTTTGCAATTATTATAGACGATTTATTCAAAACTTTGCTGAAATAGCACATCCTTTAAACAAATTATTAAGAAAAAATGTAAAATTTAACTGGTCAACTGAATGTAAACAGCATTTGAAACACTTAAATCCCAAACTCTTATCACCACAAATTTTACAGTTTCCAAATTTCAAGAAACAATTTATCTTAATAACTGATGCCTCTAAAGTGGCATGCGGTGCAATACTAGCCACAAAAGTATGATGATGTCGATTTACCTATTGCATACGCCAGCAAGCGTTTACAAAAGGTGGAATCTAACAAGTCTACTATTGAGCAGGAATTAACTGCAATCCATTGGGCAATTACCCATTTTAGACCATATTTATATGGAAGAAATTTCTCGTTAAAACGGATCACAGACCGTTAGTGTATCTGTTTTTCTATGAGAATCCATCGTCCAAAATTAACCAGGATGCGTTTAGAACGAAGAATAATGATTTCGAAGTTCAGTATGTACAAGGCAAAACCAACGTAGGTGCCGACGCGTTATCTAGAATCAATATAGATTCTGAAACATTAAAAAATTTACAAATTTTAAGAGTCGAAACGAGAGCACAGAAAAAACAAAAGGTTCAACAATTAAGTAATGAACAACAAACAAATGTGATTCTAGATGATGAGCCTGATCAACTCAAAATTTTTGAATCACTTAACATCAACGAGATATACGAATTACCCAAACTTACCATCGAAAAGACGTCTAATATTAAAAACCATGGTATAATGTGCAAAATTATGAACAAAAATTCAATAAGGAGTTGGCTCGAGCGCCATTTATTCCTCTGAAAATCAACAAAATGAAGGAAACCCTAGGTAAACTCTTAACGAAAATTGATGAAAAAGCGCACAAGTTAAAAATTACACGGATAGCTCTAGCGTTATCCAGTACAATTTTTAAAATGATGAGTATAAACGAATTTAAAAGAGCATGCAACCAACATCTTCGTTTTATA
>NW_018736174.1:112590-326068 GCF_002204515.2 Aedes aegypti | reverse complement strand
AATGGTCGTTTGGCATAATGGTCGTTTGGCATAAAGGTCATTTGGCATAATGGCCGTTGGCATAATGATTGACTTAGAATAAATATCGGCATTTTTGAAGCTTTTACCGAGATCAACACCACCGAGCCCATAGCAAAAACATGTGGTAGGTTCTCAACGAACACCACCGTTCAAAGATTTTTCTAGCTATGAATGTCAAAAATTGTTGTGAAATTAGAGTGCATTACTAAATAAAACTCGTGAAGAGTCTGGTGGTAGATCTTTCGGAATAATAATTTTCTCTACATCCCAGAATATAGAGTATCGTTGAGCTTGTTGCGATATACATATTTTAAAATATTAAATTGGCAAAGAAAGATCGAAGTTATTAATGAAGGGAACGCTCATTGAATATTTTGCTGCAGATCAAGCTCTGCCCCAGTTTGGACGTAAGACTTAATGAAAGAGGGGAAAATTTATTTGCAAAATTAAAAAGCTCTAATCCAATAATCTATTACTGCAGCATAGATATTGCAAAAATAGCCTATATACGAGAGCCGATTATCTTTTGTTTGAAATGTTTAAGGCTCTAAAGCAAAAAAATCTTCTAACAGCATAAATGAACAACACATATTTAAAAAACACGTTTTTTATCAAAAGAATGAAATTTATGATCAAGATAATATTTTTTCCAGCATATCTCGAAAGGAGATCATGCGGTTGCAAAAAAAAATATGTTGAATATTGGCAGGTCCTAAAGTAATTATCATTATAGCAGCAAGTCTTGCAAAAATTGATAAAACAGCAAAATATAAAATGGTTAACATAAATAATAAAATTAAAACAGTATAAATATAATGAACAGCCTATTTTTAAAGAAGGTAATATTAATGATTAAACCAATAGAAGTTTGGACGCCAAAAATTATTGCGGCATAATAAAACGAAAAGGCATCAACAATTGCGTTCAGAATCATCGAAGTGATGTACTACTTTTCTCCAAATGCCATATCCCGAATGACCGGTTTCCCCGTATAATTTAAATAGGTGCTATAATAGTCTTCAATGGCTGTATAGTGAACGAGAAAGAACAATAAGCAATCAAAAAGGAGGTATTCTGTCATTTTCGGCTATACACATGTTGGAAAAATGATGAGGACGGTCAAAATCAAAAACCGCCAATTAAATAAAGAAGTGTGCATATTAGATGGCCAGTTCGTTCACCACCCTGAAATGTATAAAGTAACCGACAATTATGAGTGCTAAAAATTTTGCAGATCAATGTTATCGAATGTCGCCCATTTGTCAAATGGAAACAATAAAATATTTAAAATATAGCTCCAAAGAAGGGGCCTTCCTTAGCCGAGTGTTAGAGTCCGCGGCTACAAAGCAACGCCATGCTGAAGGTGTCTGGTATCGAATCCCGGTCGGTCCAGGATCTTTTCGTAAAGGAAATTTCCTTGACTTCCCTGAGCATAGAGTATCCATCGTACCTTCACACGATATACGTATGCGAAAATTGCAACTTAGGCAAGAAAAGCTCTCAGTTAATAACTGTGAAGTGCTCATAAGAACACTAAGCTGAGCAGCCGGTTCTGTACCAGTGGGGACGTTAATGCCAAGAAGGAGGGGGGGGAAAGCTTGGCAAATATTGCTGTTTGCATTTGAGACGCAAATCTTCACTAAACTTCTTCAAATGCGGTAACACAAAACAATCAAAGGACACCTAGCAACGATCGTATAATCACCGCCGCCCAAGCAAGAAAAATCTATCTTTGACACCGCATTTCTTGTGGAAAATCTTACCGCATTTGGTGTTCCCCATTTGATATTTGCATTTCAAACGCACACTGCAATATATGAACGAACACCACTCTTGTAGAGTACAAACTTAGCTTATTTTACCGGAATCCGCGAATTTCACCGTAATCTCTACAGCTGAACAGTTCGGTAAAATGAAACACCGTAATTTTGTCGAAATTTTACAGATTCCGGTGATTTTTTACCGAATATTGTAAAAATTTACCGTACTCCGTTAAATTATTTTATCGAACTGTTCAGCTATTGAGATTTCACAGGAATCCGTAAAACAATTTGTGTGTGTACAATGTGTAAAAGCTTGAAAATGCCGATATTCATTCTTAATCACTCATTATGTCAAACGATTACTTTGCCAAACGGCCATTATGCCAAACGACTTTATGCCAAATGGCCTTATGTCAAACAAGGTACAATCGACGATCCTTTCGCAAACCAACTCGTAAACATACCTAACCATTTTATTTCCATTTGAGTAAATAATGTATCGGATTTCTCTACCAATAATAATATACTGTTTTTTATTCATTTATTTTTTATTTTAAAAATAACTTACAGAGAACCTTAATTTAATGACTTTTAGTAACCTTTCTTTTGTAAAGCCTTGATGTCTTGATCTCCGTAGTAACTCACTGCAAATAAAAAAAGATATAAAATTTTAGTGAAATTGAACACACACAAATACTATCAGCTACCCTATAATAAGCGTGATTGGATGTCAAATATTGCCAGTTCTCATCAATTGGTGTGACGAGCCTTTCAGCTAACAGTTGCATAAAAGTGAGCAAATTGATCTAATTAATTCCATCCACGTCGGTAGATTTTTTGTCTTTCCTGACGAGCATCGCATGATGAGTATCCATAGTTTCAAGTACATCTGAATGCCTTTTAATTTGTTTGGAAACAAACATTATATAATTCATATGCAGAACGGTAATTTAATTACATTCCACGCTCGATTGTACTAAATTAGACTAGCTCTCGCTTACAAACATAAACTCATTTGTTTCATTCGCTCTGAATGCATCTGTTTGGGCCACTGTTCGCAGTGCCTATTTTCAAAGAATAGATATCTTCACTACCACATTGCTGTTGCCATCATGGATATTCAAAGGATGCCTACAGTGGTGTTCAAAATATATATTACCTCAGTACAATATTTATTTTTGTAACATGCTTAACTACTCTATAGTGATCTCCACCCATGCCAAACAACTTTATGCCAAATGGCTTTATGCCAAACGGCCTTATGCCAAACGACTTTATACCAAACGGGGTACAATCATAAATTTCTATGCAGATCGAGCTCTGTCCCAGTTAGGACGTAACACTTGATGATTTTTTTTTGTTTAAAGAAGGGAAAATTTATTTGCAAAATATTGAAAGCTCTGATCCAAAGATCTACCGTTTTGATTCATATTACGGACAGATTCTTATTCCGGACACCCTACTTTGTATGGGAAACATTTCACACGAAATGTTTCAATTTTTGCCGTTTAAAAGTTCACACTTTCGAGGTTCGTTTAAATCAATATTTTCCACAGATATCTATGAAAATTTATAATACTCAACTGCCTTAGACGCCTCTTTAGTGGTTTGTCAATTTCAAATAATGATTTGACTTTTTTATTTATGATTTTCATGAGCTGTCCGGAATTCAAATCATAGTGCCCGGAATATGAGGCAAAAGTAAGGAAGCGTCCGGAATAGGAATCATGAAAAGTCCACACATTTCTATTTATTTAAAATTATTCATGTAGCGAAATCAAAATCTTTGCCCACCATTCGAAAGTTAAGTGTTTTGAAGGCTCGATAGCGCCGAGGAATCATACATATTTAATTTTTTTATATGCTTCCTGATCGGTTATAGTTCATTGAGGCCTCAAGTGTCCGTAATATGAATCAAAACGGTATTATTGCAGCATAATGCAAAAATAGCCTATCAACGAGAGCAGATTATTTTTTGGTTTAAAATGTTTAAGGCTTTAGCACAAAACAAAATCACTGCATAACTGATTATTTTTAATTTGAAAGTGTAAACCAAAAACACCGTCTATTACCGACAGAAGGATAAATTTGTGATTGACGAAATATTTTCATGTGTTTGTAAAATAAATAATTCATGTTAGAGTATAGCAGGTTCTAAAGTAATGATCATTCAAACTGCACGACTTGCAAGGATTGATAAAACAGCGGAATACAAAAATATGGTTTGGTAGAATTTGAATTTAAACGGCTGTTTTGATGTTATGAAATCGGAGTGGGCGATTTACCCCCATGAGTTGATTAAAGTTTAGGTCCTTCAATAAGTATTTTAGGAACAAATTCTAGATATTTTTTGTATGTAATTTAAACTATGGCAGTGCACAAGTTGCACAAAATGACAACGAAAATCGCACACAGTTGCAACGGAAGTAGCGAAAAACGTTTTTATACGATTTTTATTATTTTCTTGAGAAAAATACATCAAAATATGTACGGTGAAGCATTTTTATCCATTTTCTGTAATCTAGGGTGACAACAGGCATTCTAAAACACGTCGTTCGTCCAAATCGAGGGTGGAGCGTTTTGCCCCCTTTGGGCAAATTACCCCAGTTCCCCTACGTGATTATTGAGCTGAAATTCAGGTTAACTTCTGCGTACCTCATGTACGCATGGCGTAGGGGTAACGCACCCCAAGATAGTGAACAGGGAGTCGTGAGGTCAATTCTCACCGAGAAGACGTGTAAGTCTATAGCAAATTTCTCATCAATTTGTCCATTTAATCCAATTGCAAAGTTTATGTAATGTTTAGTTTATCGGTAGTTGTTATGAATAGTATTATCGAGTTCAGTTTGATCCTTCGACCTTGACGCTTGCTCTTGTAGGGGCGGGCGATGAGGCCAGGATCAAACATGTCGCGTTAGTAGTGTTTGATCCTTTGATCTTGTCGCTTGCTCCTGTAGGGCGAGCGACGAACACTTGTTCGGCGTTCAATGCTTTTATCGAGTAATATCGTGAATCCGGTTAGGTGCATTCATTTGAAATTATATATTTATCGTTCACCAAAACGAATCCTTTACCCAAACCTTTCCCATATTCAAACTCCCAGTGTCTACTTGTGGAGGTGCAGAGGACAGCTCGGCTTCCATAAAGCAAGTAACACGTCAACATTTCCCTCCCATCCCTAAATTGACCTGCATTCGGACGCATCCGGCGCCGTTATTGTTTGTTATAATAATGAGAGCACCAGTACTTACACCTTAAGGATGCTACTGATCCCGAGTAGTGTGTGTGTGTGTGTGTGTGTTTTTTTTCCTTCTTAAGCAATGGGGGGATAATCTGCTCAACAGAACCCGGACCAAGGTACGGGAGTGTAGGGTTGGGGATCATTTACTACATACAGGCAGTAAACAGGACTACACCCCCGACCCACTAAACCATTCCCATTGCCGCCAAACCCTTCGTCTCTCCGGGACCATCAAGAAAGCATTGCTTCGGAGAGGGGCTATTGCACATCGCAACCTCAAGGTAAGCTGCGTAGCCATGCAGCAACGAACATCGATGACACGCTTAGGGGGGTCCACCAAGGTAGCATGCTGGCGCTTTGCCAGCTTCCCAGGTGATCCTTATCTCCCATTGTCCGCTGAAGGCAGGATCGACCACAACGCCCGCGCCCAGCTGCACCGCAGATATCAAGAACTGATACTGCGGGCTCCGAAATTTGACCTACTGAAGGCTCAGGCCCTATCAGCTAGCACCAGCTGGATTGCTGACGAAGGGGCCTCCGCCTGCCCCGAACAACCAGAGGCTCATATCCAACCCAGTAGGCCGGCGCCACGGCAGCAACGCTACCAGGATGTTCTCCCCCGCGGCCACTTCATCGCTGCAAGGGTCGATTTCGACCGTAGGGCACCGGTATGACCTACGTAGCCGACTGCGAACCCTTGGACCACCTGTTGTTTAGCGTCTGCACTAGCCACTCCTCGAGTCCACTCGCCACCTCCTTTGTAGTTCCAAGACGATGTGGGCGACATCCGATGAAACGGCATTCCAGCCAAGCTCGTCTTCACACATCCTCTGAACCAGATTGTCCGGAGTCGTGTCCCCACCGCATGTGGCAAACATGTGGTCACGCATTGTGCGGAAACGCGGGCACACGAACAAAACGTGTTCCGCCGTTTCCTCTAAACCTGCACAAACTGGACATTCGCGAGAACCCGCATGACCGAAACGGTGTAGATACTGTCTAAAGCAGTGATTCCCAAAGTGGGCGAATTCGCCCCCCTGGGGGCGATTTTCAGGTTCAAGGGGGCGAAAATTTGTAAAATAGAATTTGGGGGGCGAAAAATTCAGAAAGGGGGTGAAAAGGCTAACACGGGAGCATTTGAAAATAATTACTCATAATTGTTTTAGGAGACACATCTGAATGTTAATCAATCCCAAACTTAACTTTTTCCACGAATATTTTACCTAGGATCGATATATCTCCAATCAGGGTCATTTTAAAATTATGATAGACTACACTTGATAGTTGTCAAACATATGCCTTTGGGTTTTTCAATATCATGTGAGTTTTAAGCATGGTCGGTATTTGAGATTTTCAAGGTCGGATGATTAGTCACAGATAACATTTAAGCACAACATATTTTGGATGTAAAAACATGTATCTGAGAATTTTTAAAACTTTTTGCAAATTCAAAATATTCTATTTAAGTATGTGTTTATGCATGAACTTTGAGATTAGTAAGATAATATTTCTTTCATTGGCATCCATATTTTTTACAGAAAAAAGAAGATTCGGTTGCACTCTTTCTTATCATTTCTCATGGTACAAATCAATTTAGAGACAAATATTTCTTGGTGTTAGAAAAAATACCCTTTTTATGTATTGCATTGACGGTATAGCTTCTGAGTACACATTATGAGTTGAAAAACATTCTGAATTTTCATATGTTGGTTCAGTATTTTTGGATTGAATGAAAAAAATTGTTCCAAGAAAACGTCAAACATTTATTATTCACAATTTCTGAAAATTATTGCAGTAATTTAATAAATAAAAGTTAAATCAGTATGTAATCACCATTAACGAATCATCCCCCAACTACGTCACAAGTTGGCGCCTGTGCATATACTACATTCAAATAGTTTAAACTGGGCTGAACTTGTATCAAAAACTGATTCAGTAGCCTGTAATGCACGCACAATATTGTTAAAATTGCTATTATAAATTGCAATATAGTAAATCATTCCTAATAATTTTGGGATATCGATATATGAAAAAATACTTTTAAATGTACAATATCATGATTCTGTGGACATGCAAGTCAAAGACATTTTTTGACGTACAACACTTAATTACATAAAATATGGAAATTACGTATCAGGGGGGCGATTCCAGATAAATGTTGGTCTCAAGGGGGCGAAAGTTGAAAAAGTTTGGGAAGCACTGGTCTAAAGCAACCATGGCCCGAAAGGACCTGTGTCAGGTGGAATGTTAGTTCCCCATGGCGACTATTGACCCAGATATCTAACCTCGGAATCAACCTGTGAGTCCACACTCCCTTGGTGGAACTGTCCCACGTCGCTGCCATTTGACAATAGAGGCCAGTTTGGCAGTCCTGCGTATGCCTCTTGTGCCGCGCCTTTCGAAGCACTCTATGTCTTCCATGATAAGGATACCAATAGGCACCATACCGGTGATGACGCAGAGTGCATCGTGTGACACGGTACGGTACGCGCTCGCAACCCTCAGGCACATTAGCCTATAAGTGTCTGTTGGTACGCTGTGTAAGTACTGCTGTTCTTGCAATAACGGTGTAGCATCTGCGGGCATTCAATCATGCTCATGCTCATGCTCAGTTGTTATGAATATTATTATCAATTTATTTGAATCATCTTCATGATAGACTCCAGGCTAGAGTTACATATTTCTCAAGAGCACATAAACGTACTGATGAGCCTTCAATCAAACCGTCTCTCAGCTCATCGGAATCCTAGTGTGCTGCGCTAGCCGGAGGCTCACGAAAATTCTGAAAGCGCGCGCAAGGCGATATGCTCCCGGGAAGACTCGTCTCATGCGCTGCTCGGCGCCACGGTTCACCATCGGTATCCAAGCTGTGAAACAACTGCTTAGTAGCGAAAAGCCTCTACAACTATTTTCGCCTCATTATGCAGGTGTCTAGATGGCCTACATGATATGGTCGAAGACTCGCGATCCAAGAGTTATAATTATGATCCTCGTTGAAAACTTTTGTCATGACTTCAATTATTGGGCTGAATTTTAAACAGGACATGTGACGAAGCGCATGAGATCGCAGTTAGACACATCTCAAGAAAAATGAGGCGCACGAAAAAAGGTTTCACAATGTACAGCGCGCCCGTGTGCTTGAAAGCAATGAGGATTCTGGAACCTAAGGCTACAGCACATGTACAGTAACTCTACTCCAGGCTACTCGATAGTTCACCTTTTACGTTCAACGCTCTGTCATCGTAATCATCATCATCATCGAAACTTCAAAAGCAGTTTTTCTGATCAAAACTAAAAATTATTCGATAAAACTGTGTTCATTGTATTCCGGTTGGAGAGTAGAATACAGTGAACACATTTTCATGTGAATTTTCTTGATTTTGAACGAAAAAACTGCTTTGAAAATTCCGAAATTAATGACGGATTCTGACCCCTTCAAGAGAGATTTGAAATATGTTATATGCCTTCTTGCAGAAATCTTACCAAAAGTTCAATGTATTATTTTTAGAAAGTAATATTTTAACCTTATCTTGGCACTTATTAAGAATTACTGTAATTTTATGGCTTTCTCAGTCTAATTCGTGTAGTGTCATGTCCGTAATTGTATTCAACTTGATTGAAGAAGCTACCGTGTATATCAGCCATCTTTATAATTTAAGAATTACTATGGATTATTCTTATAGAAGTTACCTAAATGTTTGGCTTGGTGCTCATCAGTGTTGACAAAACAAGTTATTTATGGCATACCTGTTGAATCATCAACATATGGAGGGAAACAATTTTTTTCGTAGTTATTTAAGCATAAAGCTTTTGAGCACATGTTAAGTAACAAATTAACTTAGGGGAATTTATGTATTCTCGGCAGTCTAAGCCGATGCCGCGCTTCTTTTGTAGTTTTCTCGGATATCAGTAGACAAATTACGTGTTTGTCTGTTTAGATTTATGCGCTGTTCAATCCTCTATCGATCCACACGGACAGACTTGTTAAAAGCTTTTTCGAAACTTTTTTACAACGCTTCGAATATCTCCTGTCAGTGTGACTATTGTTGTCAGCCTCGCTCTCTTTGATAGCTTTCCCATATGAACTGCTGGTGAATCTCTTCGGCAGCTCCAAATCAGTCGCATTTTTAGTGAAACTCCTAAATTGATGATATCTCTGGTGAAATTATGTGTTCAGTCTCGGATATCTCGTCAGCGGGAAGCTGACAGAACTAACTGTCATCTGAATGTTTTCATGGATGTGTTCTGATAGAATAATACTGTGTATTTGAAATTTGATTGCCGATAATATTCAAATGGTGCCGAAAAAAATATTCCCGCGGATACATTGTCTGTTGAGCTTTTGTAGCATAAATCTTCTGATGCTACGTTCCATATGTTGCGTATACTACATACATGTTGCATGGAAAAAACATAGCATAATGAAAGGCGTTATCATTAGAGAAGAGTAAGGGAAGACGGGGTAAGAGCGCCCGCCGGGGTTAGACGGACCACCTTCAGTTTGGCATGAAAATGGCAATTTTCTTAAAAGTTTATCAAGCACTTTCCATAAACACAAGATTTTTGACATTCCGGAGTATTTAGTGTGATATTTAAATCAAATTTTTCATAACAAATGTCAAAAACAAAGTTTCTGCTCGTCGATATTGAATTTGATCTAAATTTAACAGATGCTTAAATTCGGAATTTCGGAAGGGATTTTTTTGGAAAAACATAACAAATTACCCGTCCATGCTTTAACAGAAATGTGAAATATGCTTCGGTGAAGTGAAATATGAATTGTAAATATTAAGCTTTGAAATAAGGCCATAGTTGTGAAAATTGCACAAGCGGGGTAAAACCGACCACTGTTGACGGGGTAAGACCGCCACCCCTAATTTATATCAAATAACTGTGTAAACCATTTTCAAAATTTTAACTACGTTGTACATTACTGTTCAAGTGAAATGAAATCAATTTTGTGAAAAATACAAGCCAAATCCGCATAGTTTTTCCAAAATATGGGTGTTTCAAGGTAATAAAAAGTATACATTTAAGATTTTTGAAATAATTAACGCTAAAAATAATTCAATATTCACGTTAATCAATGTAGAACTCATAAAACATTATACTTTTATGAATCACAGGGAACTGATATATTTTTTCGCAAAATTGTGTACGAAAATCGTGGTGGTCGCTCTTACCCCGTGGGTGGGCGGTTTTACCCCGTCGCTAAAAATAATCGTGAAAAGACATCACTTTTTTAAAGCTTCAAGAAATAAATATTTTTTAGAAATACAACACCTGTGATATTTTTTGATCATGCCTAAGGCTTCAAAAAACGACATGCTGCGTCGAAAAGGGATTTATTGATTCTTGATTTGGACATATGAATTGAATTGCTTAGGCGGGCGGTCTTACCCCGTCTTCCCCTACCATGGCAGCTCTTTTATGGGGTTATGAGCTTAGAGAGATGCCTAAATGAGTCACGCCTAGCTCTTAAATTGAAATTTTATGACGAAAACATTCATTTTAATATATGGGAAGCCCTAAGCTGATGTAAGGCCTCTAGGTATATATTATACATTTACATCTAGGACTACCAGACATGTTTTTTAGAGTATACGTACTCTTTTCTGCCCTAAAAAATTATTTACCGTAATCCGGGGAGACATTGATCAGTTTTTTGGATATTCATAAAAAAATACCATTTGTGAGACTTGATTTTTTGGTAGAATCATCCATAAACATTAAAAGTTGAAAAATGACACACATGAATAAAACTCAATTGTTGTATAAAACTTATTTTTTATTGGCTCATTAAAATAAAAAAAAAATGAGATATATTTGGGGAAATAAATATCGGAACCAAGTACCACAAATAACTTACTTTTGTTCGTGTTGCAATCTAAAACATGTTTGCGTGTCGTGTAGATAACACTGAATCAACAATTTCACGCTATAATACCGTTTTGTCTCAAATTCCGAACAGACTCATATTCCGAACACTCGGTTTTTGTATGCCGATGTGGTTGAAATGTTTCGCTGAAATATGTCATCAAATTACTAGGAAATGGCAGTCAATTACAATTCAATTTAATCATCTTCAAATCTACTTTATACCTCGAGAGTAGTGATGATTCTCTTGTTCGAGGCCAGTATAACTAGCTTGGATAAATGCATTTACGAAATTATTCATTCGAATGCGATTTATACGTGCTGTTCGGAATTTGAATCAAGGAGTTCGGAATATGAGACAGAATGAACACAGTGTTCGGCATTTGAATCAAAATGATGTTCTATACCTTCACCTTAAATCAATACTAAACAATTTTAAATAAATATTTTTATTGGCTCATTGAACACCTAACAGTTGGACTTTGTGAAGAAATTAAAATTTTCACAAATACGAGAAAATTTATGCGCACCAGATACATTTGAAGTCACTGTTGGTCTTAAGTGTTCGGAATATGAGTCAAAACGGTACTCGATTCGTGGCTGCATTTCTCCATACTCGGTCTTTCACGCTATAATACTCGGTTCGTGGATGCATTTCTCCATACTCGGTCTGCCCCAGGCTTGCCAAATCGATGCGCACTTGATCTCGCTACGCTCTACGCCTTCTTGTACCAACCGGATCCGACGCAAACACCATCTTTGCACGGTGGCTGTCCAGCATTCTTGCAACATGCCCTGCCCATCGGATCCTTCCAGCATTGATCACCTTCTGAATACTGGGTTCGCCTACACTGTTAAAAATATTCAAGATTACACGACATGTAAACTTCATTTATGTGATGTAAACATGACTTCATGTAAATTTAAGTCGGAAATCATGTAAAAATGTGTCATATGTAAGTAATCACTCACAACCCTGCCGGATTACATGACATATAATTGAAGATTACATGACATATCATGTTAATATCCAAGATATTTCACGCTCCAATTATGTGCATTATATGTCTCAGAAGTTTACACGTTTCGTTCGAACTCTGTAGAGTTGGGCGACCTCGTTGTTCATCCTTTGCCGCCACACACCGTTTTCCTGCACACTGCCAAAGATCGTCCTAAGCACCCGACGTTCGAAGACTCCAAGTGCTTGCAAGTCCTCCTCGAGCATCGTTCACATTTCATGTCTGTAGAGGACTACCGGCCTAATGAGCGTGTTTCTTGAGACCGGCACAGCTGTTCCATCAACTCGGACTCCGTCTCCTCCATGCGGCGTTTTTTCTCCCGAAAGTGGCGGGTCTGCTGTTACCGTTTCCATCTATAACGTTTCACGTTCTGTCAGGTCCCTTGCCGCAGCATAACAGAATCTGCCTACATTCCTCGTCGAACCAATCGTTCCATCGACTCCGGCCCACTTACCCGACTTTACTCTCAGCTGCATTGTTGATGGTTGCCTTCACTGTTCTCCAGCAGTCCTCAAGAGGGGCTTCATCAAGCTCACCCTCTTCCGGTAATGTAGCCTCGAGGTGCTGCGCGTACGCAGTTGTGACATTCGATTGCTTAAGCCGCTCTAGGTCATAACGGGGTGGCCGTCGGTACCGTGCGTTGTTAACTACGGAGAGTTTTGGGCGCAGCTTAAGAGCCAGTTCGCGAGAGCCGCAACCCCATCTTGTATCGATGTTCTCCGATCAGGCTGAAATTTTCAGGGATCGTTCTTCTATATAAAAGAAGATGTTTTGCAAAATATTAGATTTTTATATTAGGAGGAAGTGGGACAAAATGACCCCCAATGATTTCATGTCACTGAACATGCAAAATCACAAAAACTGATATAACTTTAGTAAAAGTGCACGGATTATGTTGAAATTTAGCATGATTACTCTACGCTATATAATCTTTAAGATAAGCATTGTATATGAATTTTTAGATTGTGCTACTTTTCCCCGAATGTCGTTTCCCCGAATGTCAGTTCCCCGAATGCCAGTTCCCCGAATGACCCATTTCCCCGAATTCTAGTTCCCCGAATGACCCGTTTCCCCGAAAAGTGGTGCAGTTCAAATAGGTTCTCTAACAGTCTTCAGTGGCAATATGGTGAATTAGAAAGAACGTTAAGCAATCAGAAGAAGGAGGTATTTGGTCATTATCGGCCTTACACATATTCCAAAAATGCTGAGGACGGTAGAACTCGACAGAACCGTCAATTAAATAAAGAAGGGTGCATATTAGATGACCAGTACGTTCACCACCCTGAAATGTATAAAATTTTGACAATTATATGTGCCAAATAGTGGGCTATTCGGGGAAACGGGATATTCGGGGAACTGGCGTTCGGGGAACTGGCATTCGAGGAAACGACATTCGGGGAACCGACATTCGGGGAAAAGTAGCACAACCGAATTTTCAAAGTACTTCAAATCGAGAAAAACAAGTTTTTCATAAAAATGTTAGTGATTTTCAAATCGATTTTTTTCTTGGCAACCGAACTAGGTCAAAAAACTATATATGACGTTTTGTAGGGCAACTCATGGGCTTTCATTTGAGGTGTAATCCAAACATGCCGTTTCACAAATTTTTGCTAAATTTTTTTTTTTTTCGGTTTAGTGTTTGAACTTTAGTCATTTTGCGAGAAACGCAACCCCCTTGCCTAGAGAAATATTGATGTTCTCCGATCGAGCTGAAATTTACAGGAGTTAATTTCCTATATAAAAGAAGATATTTCGCAAAATTTCAGATTTTTATATTAGAGGGAAGTGGTATAAAATAACCACTAATGATTTAATTTTTTTAATACAGAATTAATTGTTTCTGCTTATAGCTATAGTACAAATGCACGGATTTGTATGAAATTTGACATGTTTACTTTACGTTCTGTTAACTTCAAAATAAACATGGCATTTTGATTTAAAAAATGTTTCAAATCCAAAAAAAAAAACTGTTTTTTTATAAAATTAGTTTGTTTTGTTCAAATTTACATATTTTTTTTGTCTATCGAACTAGATCAAAATGGTTGAAGGTTAATATGTTTATTTTAATTCTTTCCTTGTTATAAACATGATTGATCATTTTACACGCATTTTAATTCAGTTACCAATGACAATCAATTGAAAAAAAACAATAAAGTTACTCCAGCTGAACTTGTATTCTCCGTGATGAACTCATATTAGTGATAGTATCGACGAATACACCCACAACGTTCATACAACTAAATTGAATGAAAAATATGCTCACTTTTGTATTTTTAAACATACTTTCTATTTGTTATCAAAGGCATGATATATTTATATATTATATATTTTCTTTCTTCTCGCGCTGTTTGGTTGGGAATCAACTACCTTTTTTTTTGGTAATGTTTTAATGGAATCGATTGGGAGGGTCACATGTGTGTGTACCTTATATGATGGTATCAGTGTTGATAGACTCACACTCAAATCTCAATCAATACGCTCTCCCGTGAGAGCAAACTCATTAGAGATCTGTTTCACAAATCTCACGCTTGATATTGTGATGCAAAATCACTCAATCAACTCAAACCGTAAAAAATGATTTAGTCGCAAAGCCCGTCAAAAACTCGTTAAACCCGAATGTTGTTATAACGTTGGAAAAGATTAATATAATTTTACCCGACTAAAAAGAAATTATTGCCGTGTGCAGATAAACTGTGGAAATACGAGACAATGAGTCAAAAAGGTGAGCCGACTCATCCATGATTTTTTGGCTGCTGAGTTGCGAGATTGACAACTCACGCATAAAAAATCTCAAGCGTGAGTTATGAGAAATTGAGTTTTTCACAACACTGGATGGTATGTCTACTAGGGATCATTTTGTAAATAATTGAGTTAAGCTTAGTTTAGACCGACTGCACATATGTGCATGTGCACATATGCACAACTGTACTGTTTACATCTTGAATGGAATTTTGACTTTTACTGGCCTTGATGTTTGCAAATTTCACGAAAGAGTGAAAGAGAGAAGAAGATTGTTAAAAATTGCATTTTTTTCACAAACATTGTGTATTTAAAATAAAACATAATTTTTAGTAAAATCCGTTTATGCATTACAGTAGTTTTTGTGATTTTGTGTATTTTCCGAAACAAAAAAATGGGGGTCATTTTGACTTACTTTTCCCTTATGAAAAGTATAGTGCTGTCAAATGGGTTTCTTTTTGAATAGTAACAAACACATCTTGTAAAACTTAATTTTGGATTTCGGCTTGCAGTCACAAACAAAAGCGTTGATAATTTTAATTCATCGCCGACGTTTCGATCCTATGGTTTGGATCTTCTTCAGGGCCTGTGTTTATTAAAATATTTCACGAAACATACAACATACAATTACATTCTGGTCTAACTTAACATTGATACAAATTTGACAAAATTACTCACTCGAAGTTAACCAACTTGTTAAGTACCGTAGCTTCACACGGAGATATGTCGGGTTAGTTTCCTCATTTACAAATGCGGTACCCTCACTGGTCATAACGGGTAATTGCCAGGTTTGTACACACGTCTCGCGCACGGATGTTTCACAGTCGGAGAAGGGAATATTACTGTGGGTCGAGCATTATGGGTGGTAACTGGGTGGTTGGGTTTGAATGGGTTAGTGGAGCGTGTTCGTGAGTATTGGGTTGTTGTGTTCTACTACGGTGGCGGTTTGACGATGCGATATTCTCTTCTCTCTGTCGTTTGACTGTATCGAGGAGGTTCGCATACGCACAGCTGAGATCGTCGGTATCTGTCCGACGGTTGACGGTGTTGGATATAGTAGCGATGTGGCACATCTCCAACACTTGCAAAGCTTGTCGTTTGTAGGTGATATCTATGATGGATGGGTTGTTGATATTGAAGCGATGTTGATGGGTGATACAGTGTTCTATTAGTGCTGTCTTCTCCTTCAGTTGCTGTATTGCTGGATCGGTGTAGCAGTTTCCTTCTCTCAGCTTCTCATCCAGAACGTTGATGTGTGATTGATGACCATACATACGGGTTCGGAGTTTGTTTGTTGTCATCCCTATATATTTGTAGTGGCAGTCTCTACAGTCTATCTTGTATATCACGTTGCTTTTATTCAGATTTGGAACAGGATCTTTTGCTGTTTTGTATAGACGTCCGACTGTATTTTGGTTGCTGTATGAGATGCCCATAGCTGTGTTACTATTTTGTAATATTTTCTTAATGGAGGGAGTCAATTGGCGAATATACGGTAGCATCGCAGACTACGACAACAAAATGACTCAGCTGATCGACGATACAACAACGTACGTAAGGCTGAACGCAGATCCAACGAATCGGTATGAGCGCAAGAACAATCACATCGTTAAAAGCCTACATACGCTAAAGCTGATAGACAACCGAGAGAAACACAAGCTGACTAGCTACAACGCTGTGTGCCCTAGAATATATGGCCAACCTAAGCCACACAAGCCCGATCTTCCTCTCAGACCAGTCGTTCCAAACACAACGACACCTTCGATCCAGCTGTGTAAGTATATGGCGGATATCTTACAGCGTTCGTTCAAAAGTCAATACAACGCTGTAGACTCGAAGAGTTTCTGCGTGTATGTCAACAACATGCAAATACCGCCAGACCATATACTGGTATCGTTTGATGCGGTATCACTGTTTACCAATGTCACGAAGGTCATGACATCATCATGATGTGGGATGAAATTAGGAAGAACACAGAAATCAATCTAGATTTCTTTCTTTGAAATTATAAATTTCTGTTTTGATGCGAGTTTCTTCTGCTTTCGTGGGAAATACTACCACCAAATATCGGGCACTGCAATGGGGAGTCCGTTATCGCCGATCCTCGCGGATATTGTTATGGACAATTTGATCACCAGAGCAATCAATCTTGCAGCGATCCCTCCACAACTCATACGAAAATATGTGGATGATCTATTTTTAGTCATACACAAAGACAAACTAGATCAAACACTGTCAATTTTCAATGCACAAAACGAGAAAATAAAATTCACGTCCGAAGTCGAAGACAACGGAAAGCTTCCTTTCCTGGACCTTCTGGTAATCAGGCAAGAGGATGGAAGTGTAAAAACAGATTGGTATTCCAAGCCGATTGCTTCCGGTAGGATTCTGAACTTCTTCTCCTTCCATTCATCTGAACAAAAATTGTCAGTCATTAACAATTTCATTGATCGAGTTCGATCTTTGAGCACAACCAGAACCAGAGAAGAGCAAGACGAACTTGTACACAGTCATCTACGCAAGAATGACTACCCACGTACGTTGATCAACAGAATGCTGCGCAAAACACCTGTAACCAATAGCATGAAAAACCAGCAACCTTTAGATCGATACCGTATATTCGCCAATTGACTCCCTCCATTAAGAAAATATTACAAAATAGTAACACAGCTATGGGCATCTCATACAGCAACCAAAATACAGTCGGACGTCTATACAAAACAGCAAAAGATCCTGTTCCAAATCTGAATAAAAGCAACGTGATATACAAGATAGACTGTAGAGACTGCCACTACAAATATATAGGGATGACAACAAACAAACTCCGAACCCGTATGTATGGTCATCAATCACACATCAACGTTCTGGATGAGAAGCTGAGAGAAGGAAACTGCTACACCGATCCAGCAATACAGCAACTGAAGGAGAAGACAGCACTAATAGAACAATGTATCACCCATCAACATCGCTTCAATATCAACAACCCATCCATCATAGATATCACCTACAAACGACAAGCTTTGCAAGTGTTGGAGATGTGCCACATCGCTACTACATCCAACACCGTCAACCGTCGGACAGATACCGACGATCTCAGCTGTGCGTATGCGAACCTCCTCGATACAGTCAAACGACAGAGAGAAGAGAATATCGCATCGTCAAACCACCACCGTAGTAGAACACAACAACCCAATACTCACGAACACGCTCCACTAACCCATTCAAACCCAACCACCCAGTTACCACCCATAATGCTCGACCCACAGTAATATTCCCTTCTCCGACTGTGAAACATCCGTGCGCGAGACGTGTGTACAAACCTGGCAATTACCCGTTATGACCAGTGAGGGTACCGCATTTGTAAATGAGGAAACTAACCCGACATATGTCCGTGTGAAGCTACGGTACTTAACAAGTTGGTAAACTTCGAGTGAGTAATTTTGTCAAATTTGTATCAATGTTAAGTTAGACCAGAATGTAATTGTATGTTGTATGTTTCGTGAAATATTTTAATAAACACAGGCCCTGAAGAAGATTCAAACCATAGGATCGAAACGTCGGCGATGAATTAAAATTATCAACGCTTTTGATTGAGACTGCAAGCCGAAATCCAAAATTAAGTTTTACAAGATGTGTTTGTTACTATTCAAAAAGAAACCCATTTGGCAGCACTATACTTTTCATAAGGGAAAAGTAAGTCAAAATGACCCCCATTTTTTTGTTTCGGAAAATACATAAAATCACAAAAACTACTGTAATGCATAAACGGATTTTACTAAAAATTATGTTTTATTTTAAATACACAATGTTTGTGAAAAAAATGCAATTTTTAACAATCTTCTTCTCTCTTTCACTCTTTCGTGAAATTTGCAAACATCAAGGCCAGTAAAAGTCAAAATTCCATTCAAGATGTAAACAGTACAGTTGTGCATATGTGCACATGCACATATGTGCAGTCGGTCTAAACTAAGCTTAACTCAATTATTTACAAAATGATCCCTAGTAGACATACCATCCAGTGTTGTGAAAAACTCAATTTCTCATAACTCACGCTTGAGATTTTTTATGCGTGAGTTGTCAATCTCGCAACTCAGCAGCCAAAAAATCATGGATGAGTCGGCTCACCTTTTTGACTCATTGTCTCGTATTTCCACAGTTTATCTGCACACGGCAATAATTTCTTTTTAGTCGGGTAAAATTATATTAATCTTTTCCAACGTTATAACAACATTCGGGTTTAACGAGTTTTTGACGGGCTTTGCGACTAAATCATTTTTTACGGTTTGAGTTGATTGAGTGATTTTGCATCAAAATATCAAGCGTGAGATTTGTGAAACAGATCTCTAATGAGTTTGCTCTCACGGGAGAGCGTATTGATTGAGATTTGAGTGTGAGTCTATCAACACTGATACCATCATATAAGGTACACACACATGTGACCCTCCCAATCGATTCCATTAAAACATTACAAAATAAACGGTAGTTGATTCCCAACCAAACAGCGCGAGAAGAAAGAATGCTTAATACTTAACCGACGAGGCTACCGACGACAACAGTGGCGCAAAGCGTAATTGTTATCCACATCATCACTTTTGCAAGGAAGTGGCATTTCTTACAGATATGGAAGCGGCAACACGGTATAATATAATCGGTATTACAACTACAGACAAGAGGCTTGCATACGCTGCTTATACCGACCGGATACTGATTCACCACGGTACACCTCAAATAAAAGCCCTTGAATTGCCCTACAAAACTACATATTTACAGTGCGCATCGTACCTTTGTGCTGTGCGTACACGAATTCTCTCTGCTCATGGAAGTTTTCTTAAAAACTACCTAAAGCAATAAACAGTACTTTTCAGTGCTACAAAAACAGTACTTTTCAGTGCTAAAATTAAAAACGGTACTTTTCAGTGCTACTAAAACAGTACTTTTCAGTACTATTTTTTCTACTATTGATCCCTTTGCGATCCTTGTTTGGACCCGTGCCTTCGATTTTTCGTTGGACCCGTTGGCGAAAGCTAGCGGTGGTTATCCTTCTTGGACACCGTCTTGGGAAAAAACCTCTCGAAGGTCACGTCTTCTTTCGTTTATTAACTAAACATGGTATCAACAACTAACAAAAGGAAGGGTGAATCTCTGAATTCACTACTTCCTTCCAAAAAAGTGGGTTTTAAAACTGTCACTACACGTGGCAAGAATGGACGCTTCCCCGGAATGCGAACTTTCTTCCAAGGGTGAAATGAATAATTGTATCGAAATGAGCAATCAGTTCGATGCTCTAGACGAATTTTCCGAACACCAAATCGAAGCAGCTTCTAGCCCAGGCTCTTTGATTCAAGTGAGGAAGCAAAGAGTGCCGCCTATCGTGGTCAGTTGTTCCGAATTTGGGGGATTTAGGCAGGAGATCTTGAACTCCATTAGGGGAATCAAGGTTTCCTTCCAAATCGCAAAGAAAGGAGACTGTCGCGTTTTGCCGGAAACTCTTAAAGATCGTGAACTTCTTCTCAAACATCTTGAAGAGAAGAAGCACAATTTTTTTTACTTATGACGACAAAACTGAACGTTTGTTCAAAGTTGTCTTGAAAGGTCTCTCAAGTGACTATAAATCACCTGAAGAGATCAAAAATGGAATAAATGATATACTTGGATTTTCCCCAGTCCAAGTAATCATTATGAAAAAGAGAACCCAATCTGGCATTGTTCGGAAAGGGCTTTCTCAAGAATTTCATTTAGTTCACTTTAACAAAAAAGAACTAAATAATATTAAAGCTTTAGAAAAAGCTAAACTTTTGTTTGATGTCCGTGTGACATGGGAACATTTCCAGAAACCTGGATGAAATTACCAGAACCCCACTCAATGCCGTCGGTGCCAAAAGTGGGGTCATGGTACAAAAAATTGTCGCATGGATGCTAAATGCATGATTTGCGGAGGTTCTTCTCACGCCAAAGACGTATGTCCAGTGAGGGAAGATACCACCAAATTCATATGCTGTAATTGCGGGGCTAACCATAAGTCCAATTTTTGGAATTGTCCTTCACGCAAAAGGGTTATTGAGGCTCGTGCCAGGCAAATGAAAGATAATATCCGTTACGATAACGGTCGTTTCCGGAATTTGCCTGGTAGAGTATCGAACAATGCTCATTTTTCAGTTAACGAACGCTTGATCATGAATCATACCCATCAGGAAGATCATAATCATGCTCATTCACAAACTAATTTTAATCCGTCGGGTAGCCGTTCGAATCTTTCAATTTCGAATGTATCTACCCACGGTAAATCCTTTGCCGATATCGTAGCAGGAAATTCGAACTCCTCCCCTGTTCGATCCATGGGTACCCATTCTACTTGTTTCAAATCAAATGGAAAAAACCCTACCGCCACAGGTAACTCCGCTTCTTCGTCTACCGGAAATTCTAATGGGAAATCACATGACATGTCTGCCTCTGATTTTAATTTTCTTACTGAACAATTGAATCTAATGATTGATGCAATGTTCAAAGCCACCTCTATGACTGAAGCAGTCCAAGTAGGTGCAAAATTTACAAATCAAATTGTTATTGGATTACGTTTTTCTAATGGATCCAAATAATAATTTAAATATTTTAAATTGGAATGCTCGTTCTCTGAATGGTTAAGAGGACGAGCTGTTTAATTTTCTTATAGCTAATAACGTGCATATAGCAGTTATTACCGAAACTTATTTAAAACCTGGATCTAAACTCAAAAAAGATCCTAACTTTTTTGTTTATCGTAACGATCGACTTGATGGGGCATGTGGGGGAGTTGCAATCATCATTCATAGGCGTGTAAAACATCAACTGTTTTCGTCATTTGAAACTAAAGTTTTTGAAACTTTAGGTGTTTCTGTTGAAACACAGTTTGGTAAATATACTTTCATAGCTGCCTATTTGCCTTTTCAATGCTCTGGACAGCAAGTTAATTTGCTCCAAACTGACTTGCGAAAATTGACTCGCAATAAGTCAAAAATTTTTGTCATTGGTGACTTTAATGCCAAACATCGGTCATGGAATAATTCTCAAAGTAATTCCAACGGCAGAATTTTATTTGATGAGTGCTCTTCAGGATATTTCTCAATTCAATACCCTGATAGCCCCACATGTTTTTCCTCTTCTAGAAATCCATCTACGATTGATTTGGTCTTAACCAACTCTAGTCATCTTTGTAGCCAACTGATTACTCATGCTGATTTTGATTCTGATCATGTCCCTGTTACATTTCAAATATCCCAAGAAGCGATTCTCAATCCTATCAGCTCCACTTTCAATTATTTACGAGCCGACTGGAATATATATATGAAACGTATGTTGACTCTAATCTTGATGTTAACATATTTTTAGAAACTAAACTTGATATTGACAATGCTCTTGAAACTTTAACAAATTCCATTGTTGAAGCCAGGAGCATTGCAATTCCAAAATGTGAAGTAAAATTTGAATCCGTGATTATAGACGATGATCTTAAACTCTTGATCCGCCTTAAAAACGTGAGGAGAAGGCAATTTCAACGCACTCGCGATCCTGCTATGAAAATTATATGGCAGGATTTGCAGAAAGAAATCAAGAAACGTTTTGCTCAATTAAGAAACAAAAATTTTGAAAATAAAATTTCTCAATTGGACCCTGGCTCTAAGCCCTTTTGGAAATTATCTAAAATCTTGAAAAAACCTCAGAAGCCAATACCGGCATTGAAAGAGGAAAACAAATTATTACTAACTAATTGCGAAAAAGCTCAAAAACTTGCTATGCAGTTTGAAAGTGCGCACAATTTTAATTTAGGACTTACTAGTCCAATTGAAAATGAAGTTACTCAGGAGTTCGAAAATATTCTCAATCAAGAGAACGTTTTCGAAAATGCCTGGGAGACTGATTTGGAAGAAGTGAGAACTATTATTAAAAAATTCAAAAACATGAAAGCTCCTGGCGATGATGGAATTTTCTACATCCTCATCAAGAAACTTCCAGAAAGTAGCTTATCATTTTTAGTTGATATATTTAACAAATGTTTTCAATTAGCATATTTTCCTGACAAATGGAAAAATGCTAAGGTTGTTCCAATCTTAAAACCAGACAAAAATCCTGCAGAAGCTTCTAGCTATCGTCCAATCAGTTTGCTTTCCTCCATCAGTAAACTTTTTGAAAGGTTATTTTGAACAGAATGATGGCCCACATCAACGAAAATTCAATTTTTGCCAATGAACAGTTCGGATTCCGCCATGGACATTCGACCACTCATCAACTTCTACGTGTAACAAATTTGATCCGTTCCTACAAATCTGAAGGCTATTCTACTGGTCTTGCTCTTCTAGACATAGAAAAAGCATTCGACAGTGTTTGGCATGAAGGTTTGATTGTAAAATTAAAAAACTTTAATTTTCCATCCTACATTGTTAGAATAATTCAAAGTTATCTGTCAAATCGTACACTTCAGGTTAATTATCAGAACTCCAGATCTGAAAGACTACCTGTAAGAGCTGGTGTTCCCCAAGGCAGCATTTTGGGACCAATATTATACAATATTTTCACATCTGACTTACCTGAGTTACCTCAGGGATGTCAAAAATCCTTGTTTGCGGATGACACAGGCCTCTCCGCCAAAGGACGAAGCCTGCGTGTCATCTGTAGTCGATTGCAAAAAAGTTTGGATATTTTTTCTTCATACTTGCAAAAATGGAAGATTTCTCCTAATGCTTCCAAAACTCAACTAATAATATTCCCACATAAACCAAAAGCTCTTTATTTGAAACCTTCAAGTAGACATGTTGTCACGATGAGAGAGGTTCCAATAAATTGGTCAGATGAAGTTAAGTATCTAGGGCTCATGCTAGATAAGAATTTAACTTTCAAAAATCACATTGAGGGCATTCAAGCCAAATGTAATAAATATGTAAAATGTCTCTATCCCCTTATTAATAGAAAATCAAAACTTTGTCTTAAGAACAAGCTTTTGATATTCAAACAAATTTTCAGGCCAGCCATGTTGTATGCTGTACCAATATGGATTAGATGTTGTAATACCAGGAAGAAAGCTCTGCAGAGAATTCAAAATAAAGTTTTGAAAATGATTCTGAGACTTCCTCCCTGGTATAGTACCAATGAGTTACATAGAATATCCAATGTTGAAACATTGGAACAAATGTCAAATAAAATAATAAATAATTTCAGGCAAAAATCGTTACAATCTTCTATTGCCACGATTAATGCGTTATATGTTTAGGTTAAGTTAGGTTAAGTATATTAAAAACGTTTTTTTTTTTCTCTTATAAGCAGGTGAAATCAACTCACCTGTAGAAAAAAACTGAACTGCTACGGCAAATGAAATGTAATATGTTGTTAACAAAATGTTAATTAAATCTTAGATTTGTTTTACCAAATTAGGATGATAGTGTTGTCTAATAACACAGAACACCTAGATATAAGAAATGAATGTAATGTTTGGAATGATACTAATTAAAAAATTAAAAAAAAAAAAAAAAAACTACATATTTTCTTTTTTGATCTATTTCGGTTGACAAAAAATAAGTCGATTTGAAAAAAACAAGCTAATTTTACAATAAACATTTTTTTTTTTATTTGAAACTTTTTTTATCCAAATACTATGTTTATTTTGAAGCTCATATAACGTAAAGTAAACATGCCAAATTTCATACAAATCCGTGCATTTGTACTATAGCTATAAGCAGAAGCAATTAATTCTGTATTTAAAAAAAAATCATTAGTGGTTATTTCGTACCACTTCCCTCTAATATAAAAATCTTAAATTTTGCGAAACGTCTTCTTTTATATAGGAAATTAACTCCAGAAAATTTCAGCTCGATCGGAGAACATTAATACAGCCTCTTTAGGCAAGGGGGTTGCGGTACTCGCAAAATGACTCAAGTTCGAACACCACCCGAATTTTTTTTTTTTCGAAAATTTGTGAAACGGCATAATTGGATTACACCTCAAATGAAAGCTCATGAGTTGCCCTACTAAACGTCATATTTAGTTTTTTGACCTAGTTCGGTTGACAAGAAAAAAATCGATTTGAAAATCACTAAAATTTTTATGAAAAACTTGTTTTTCTCGATTTGAAGTACTTTAAAAATTCATATACCATGCTTATCTTAAAGAGTATGTAGCGTAGAGTTATCATGCCAAATTTCAACATAATCTGTACACTTTTACTAAAGTTATATCAGTATATGCCGTTTCAAAAATTTTCGAAATTTTTTTTTTTTTCGGAATGGTGTTTGAACTTGACCCATTTGCGAGTACCGTAATCCGGGGTAACATTGATCATTTTTTTGAATATTTCTTAAATATTTCGTTAGAAAATGCCAATGTTGCAAATTTTATATTTTTAAAACAAGTACTGCCACCCATAACTTGTGACTATATACTGCATTTTGTTTTTTGAAAGATTTAAGCATGTTTAAATAAATGTTCCAAGTGATTTTTTGATTTGGCTGATATGGGGTAACATTGATCACCTATGTAAACAACGTTCGGTAATATTGAACATATCGTTACTTACTTAAATCATGGCCCCCGAAGCCGAATATGAAGGCCAAACGTTTACAAGTCATTTACTTTTTAAGTTATTTTAAAATTAAAAACTCCTCGAACCACGGAATACGCCTAAGAGTAGGCAATTTCCTACAGGAATTCTATATTCTTAACAGTAATTCGTTAATGTTGCCTAATTGAGCAAACTTATGAAAGTTTTGACAACGGAATCGTTTTCGGCGATGCCATTTTTAGCAAGAACCGCATTTTCCTTGCTTATATCGTTTGCAGAACTTTTGTGTGACATGAATGTTCGGTAGTGCCATCCTTACCCATTGAAATAATTGTTTCGAAATGTTGACAAATTTACGCATAAGGTAAACGCAATTAACGCAAAAATCTTCACTTTCATTAGCTTATGAATATAAGAAAGAGAAGCACCATTCATGATTTGAAAATGTTCCATCAATAAATGGCGAGACGAACTTTTTACGAGATGGGTCATTCCGATCAATGTTACCCCGCTGATCAATGATACCCCGGATTACGGTACCGCAACCGCCTCGTCTAGGGAGGTTGTATTGATGTTCTCCGATCGAGCTGAAATTTACAGGAGTTGTTTTCCTATATAAAAGAAGATATTTTGCAAAATTTCAGATTTTTGTATTAGGGGGAAGTGGTACAAAATAACCACTAATGATTTAATATATAAACAAATACAAAATCAATTGAACTGCTATAGTTATAGTAAAAATTCACGAATTTGTATGAAATTTGGCATGTTTACTTTACGTTATATGAATTTCAAAATGAACATGGTATTTGGATAAAAAAATGGTTCAAATCGAAAAAAAACCTGTTATTTTGTAAAATTATTTTTTTTTTCAAATCGGGTTTTTTTTTTGGTCAACCGAATTCGGTCAAAAAACTAAATATGAAGTTTTGTAGGGCAACTCAAGGGCTTTCATTTGCGGTGTATCAAAATCCAGACGGTATGAGCAGCGTATGGAGACCTCTTGTCGGTAGTTGTAATACCGATTCTATCATACCGTGATGCCGCTGCCGTATTTGAAAGAAATGTCACTTCCTTGTAAAAGTGATGATGATGATAATAATATGGCATTGGGAATTGGGCATTTTTGAATGGTAATGAACACATCTTGAAAAACTATAGATTATTATGAGATAGTTGACAAGCTCTAAATTGTGCTTATTGTAACTTGATTACCTGACTCAGTTTAAACACTACAACGAAAAATGTAGCAAATCATGACTATAAATCCGGATATTTTAAAATCAAAATACGAACAACTATGTTTTAACATGAAATTGTAAAATTGAACCATGCAAAGCCTATCGAAATCAACTTAATATATCAATCCTTTAATAAGTGGTAGAATGCATGTGTTTTGTATTCGTTTAAAAATACAAAAGTGAGCAATGTTTGTGATTTAGTTGTTTGGACAGACATATTGGTGGTTTAAACTGTAATCATCATTAATTGGTTCAATGAATCTGCATTTAACCCTCAAAGCCCCGGGACAGACTTTTTATTTTCAATCGACTGGTGCTCAGAAACAAATAAGTTTAACGAAATGTGGTTTTCACTATGATCGATGGGATGAGTTAGACTTCCTGCGAGTGGGGTTTTCAAACCGGAAGTTCAGGTCTGGACTTGTTTTTCAACCGGAAATAAGTGTTCCCTAGTCACATATTTTACAACTTTAACAACGAAACCAATGTTTAACGATAAGTTTTAGCCATTTTTAGACATTATGTAACGGACCAAGTGCAGAATACACTATTTGGTTTATTTTCTTGCATGGGACGAAAGCCGGAAGGTTCCAGAAATACTTTCCAGGTAGGTACCGAGGCCAAGGAATACATGTAAATTTGACCCGAAGCAACATATGCGGCTACTTGAACGTCATGAAATCAACTCAGAAAGCCAATACAAGACATCAACTCCCAATATTGTCAAGTTTACCTTATAGCCAAGGCTGGGTAGTAGGATCACTTCCGGTGAACCCGCAGAGAAACATAAATAACAGGTAAAACTAGACATGCGACCGCTCAAACTTCATGAAAGAACCCCAGCATTTCTATAAGACCATGCTTCTTGCCTGTATGGACACTTCGTCCAGATAACAAGACAATGACCGGATTTTGAGGTCACTTCCGGTGAATCAGGAAGAAACATATATAATTGAAAAAAACTAGACATGCGACCGTTCAAACATCACGAGATAACCTCAGCGTTACTGTAAGAACATGCTTCTACGTTCAATACGTAGATTGATGCTTCTGTCAGATGAACAGACAATGGCCGGTTTCTTAGATCACCACTTTATGAAGTTTGAGTAGCCGCATTTCTAGTTTTACCTTTTATTCTATTCATGCTTGTTCCCTGAATCACCGGAAGTGACCTTAAAAACCAGACATTGTCTGTTCATCAGGCCGAAGAGCACGTTATTATAACAACGCTGAGGTTATTTCATGAAATTTGTGCGGTCACATGCCTAGTTTTGCCATAAAGCAAACATCTGATTCACCGGAAGTGACCTCAAAATCCAGTCATTGTCTGATTATTTGGCCGAAGTGTCCATACAGCCAAGAAACATGTTCTTACAGTCACGCTGGGGTTATTTCAGGAAGTCTGAGCGGTTGCATGTCTACTTTTACCAGTTGTTTATGTTTATCTCCAGATTCACCGGAAGTGACCTCAGAATCCCGACAACGTTTGACAATCTGGTCGAAGTGTCCATATAGGAAAGAAGCATGTTCTTACAGCAACGCTGAGACTATTTCATGAAGTTTGAGCAGTCGTATGCCTAGTTTTGAGCTTCATCCATATTTGTCCCCTGGTTTACCGGAAGTGACCCCACAATCCGGCCTTGGCCATAAGGTACAATTGACAATATTAGGAGTTGATGTCTTGTATCGGCTTTCTGAGTTGATTCCATGACGTTCAAGTAGCCGCATATGCTGCTTCGGGTCAAATTTACACGTGTATCTTGGCCTCGGCTCTTACCCGAAAAGTACTTCCGGAACCAGGTTCCGGCTTTCGTCCCGCAGTTTAATTAATGAGTATTCGAACTGACTTTCTAAGAGCGTTTTTTCCAATTCGGTGTCCAGGAAGGATTACCACTGCTAACTTTAAAAAAAAGGATGGCACGGAGTCTTAGAAGGAACGAATATAAATTAAAAGCTTTAAACAGCCTTGCTGAGAAGTACTGTTTTATTGCTAGGTAGTTTCAAAACTCACATCAACAGAAAGAATTTGTGGACATACAGCACTAGAGCACATCGAACTAAAAATCTCCAAAACTCCAAAACCTCATGTTAGAATTTCTGATATGATATGATTGTTTTGCATTAGCAAAACTGTAAATGGGATTTAATTTCTTAATTGTCAATCTGTAAATCTTCCGCACAACCCTTATTCATACAAGTTTCAAATAATTACTGTTCAGGAGCATATCCGTTTGCTTTCTTCTTGCTTCCACAACTCGATTGGCACCCGTCAGTTAAGCTCGCACTCTCAAATACCGCCTATGGCACTCCAAAAGCATTAGGTAAAGCAATCTCATATTGGAATGTGAAAGTATTTCCCTTAGAAAAGCGAGATTGAGAGTAGAATACCTAGGAGCATGAGCGTATTTTATTTCGATTATACGCACCGTCATCCAATCACGCTACCCTAAACGGATATGTACCCGCTGCCTGAGCATACGAGAAGCACTTTTACCTTTGTATTTTTGCACAAGTTGGGAACAATAACAACCAAATGTAATAAAACAACCCAGAAGCGGATCAACGTATCACGTCGTACGTTTGCAGTTGGAAAATCCAATAAAATTCACATGAATACTTTGGTGCTGTCTTGTTTGTAGAGACGCTGATTTTTGTTTTATTTCATAATGCACATAAGATGTGTTTCATTTTTGTTTTCTGAGGAAATATGAATGGAAATTTTGGAATTTTAAATCTGTAGCAGTCATTCCACTCAATGTTTGTATTTAAAATATGTTTTGAAATAACTAAAACAATTCATCTATTTTCCTGAATAAATTTTAGCATAAGTATTGGTTAAACACATTTTTATATTTATGCTACCAATTACAGTGCTGTTCTGAATAATAGCAGCGCATGTCGATTTTCATACAAAATGCTCAACTTTGACATGCTGTAGTTTTGCTCCCTTTCAAGCAATCGAGTTGAAATTTTCTCCACAGAACTACAAATATGCCCAATTTTGTAGACACAAAATTTCAAAATTTTCCAAGCCCCTGCCGGAAAGTGAGATACTATGTGAAATTGTTCGAAAAAATAGCAGTTTTAAAAATTTGAATTTCGGCTTGACATCATAGTTTTAAATTGTATATCACTTACCATTGGAACAATCTCCTCCTACTTATCAAACTTACACCTAAACCTAAAATGTTTAAAATACTTGTAGAAAAAAAATTTTAAAATGAAAAACTGCTATTTTTTCGAAAAATTTCACTTAGTGTATCACTTTTCGGCAGGGACTCAGAAAAAACTGAAATTTTGCAGTTACAAAATTGATCATATTTGTAGTTTTGTGGAGAAAATTTCAGCTCGATTGCTTGAAAGGGAACAAAACTACAGCATGTCAAATTTGAGCATTTTGTATGAAAATCGACATGCGCTGCTATTATTCAGAACAGCACTGTATATCATACCATTATATTGATAAGTCAATCCACTGAATTTGTTTCAGTGTCGAATTCCCTACAATCATAATGCAATACTCTTATCAATTTTTAACTTTATTACTTATTTTAGGCCTACCACTTCCAATCTGTTATCTGGAATGAGACTTTAAAAAAGTTTGTTGAAACTGTCCGTTTGACACCAAATGAATAGCATCCAAATTGAGCATCCTGGAACGTATGTTCTTACTTGCTTCTACCAAGTTCAGCGGAAACCGTCTTACATAACCACACAATAATGGGAATGCTTAACGGCAATGCCGCTTTCTCTAGTAGTCACTTGAATTTTCATCGCAGCCGCCGCTTGAAGGATATAGCCATTTGATGGCAAGGGAAAAACATTTTCTAAGAATACGTCTCTGATAACAGTGTTTTGTCTGTGCATGTCGTCGTCGTAACCATTCTTTGCCATGCTTTTGCACACATTGTTTATTATTTCAAGTGTGCTGTTTATCAAAATATGCTCGGGAAATGTGTTTCAAATTGGGTTTACAATTACACCACCCTACGCTTCCTGTTCCTCATCCGACGACTATTTCAATGCACACAAAGCAGAAGGCACATATTACTGGAAACAAGGGTGTACGATATTCTGTTTGGAACAAGACATCCATCACGGGTTTCATATAGTGTCTTCTTTGAATACATTTTTGCTGAAAGATTCGTATCCTTTCACGTCATTACTAAACCTATTTCAACTGGTCTCATATACCATATCTACAGTTTAACTGCCTATGGGAGTTTTTTTTATTACCTTCTGAACATTGTCGCAGGCCGAAATTCATAGGAATAAAATGGGAAGAAATTAAAAAAAACAGTTATATTTTAGTTATACCTAAAGCTTTGAAAAATTACCCTGCCAAGATGTCAGAAACACGGAATTAATTTAATTCGCGAGCTTTCCAGGAATGTTTGTCACTAACTGATGCAATTAGTATTGCTTACGCGTGGAAAATAAGTTAGATTAAATTAAATGTGATTGAACCGTTCAATTTGAAATGAATTTCATAAAGTGTCCATCCTAAAACATCCCGGTATTAAAAAACTACGGGATTTGCCGTTTTACAGGATATGAATTCTCATGTTCCAAGAATTCCTGAAAATTTGCGGAAACAAATTGTTTTGTTCCTATGATTTCAACATTTACCATACTTTTATTTAAATTGCAGAGAATTTGAAGAATTTTCAAAAATACCCCTATTTAGTCAAAGTAAGCGTTAGTGTGTCAGTTTATAAGAATAAAAAAGTCATAGTTTTAAGCAGAGCATAGTGAGCAGGTGAACAGGATAGTTGAAAGTTCGACTCTACATTTTTAGTTGACACATGTTCAATGCATGAATGGTGTTGTGTCTTATTATGTTTTATAAGTCTATAAAATTGAGGTTTAACCGAAAATTAAGTTTTGTTCGTGCAACTTATCAAAACAATGATTTGCGTGACATTGGATGATACAACCGATGATTCGTTCATGGGATGCCAAAAAAAAGATGATTGGTGACAAATATCACTTGAAATACTCAATAACCTCAAGACTATGTACCTACGAAGTTTCAGAAAACAAGGATGTTTTCTGTTGATCACAGAGGTGGAAGACCGCAACGTCCAGAGATGATTCCTTGATCCAAAACTTGCATGACCTTTTTTAAATGTTGCTATGGAGAAATTTTGACAAATGTTCCAAACACGTTAGTATAGTAATGTAAATACAAACTAATTATCCCGTAGTGAAAACATATTCTTCAAACCTTAATGAAAGATGTTGCTGAAGAAACAATTCCCTTTTGAGCTAATTTCGTTTGGGATTTTGTAAGATGTTTGCAGGGCTATAATCCCTCATGAATATCTCTTCTCCTATCCATCAAATTTCTTTATTTGAATTTCTTTATTTGAATTTCTTTATTTGAATTTCTTGGTTTGAAGAATAAGTTTTCACTATGGGATGATGATCTACATTGTTCTTGGGCCACCTTTAAATCATCACCCAGAAAGCTGGAAATTTTACAGAACACTATTTTTATGGTAAGGATGGTAAGAAAGATATAGGAGGTTGATCTTTCAAACATTTTTAAAATTTGAACCGCTCTTCTACTACTCATACCGTAAACCGGGGGCAAATTGATCACTGGGGCGAATTTGATCAGGTCGGTACCAAAAAACATTTCTTCCCAAGGGTGCTGAAGGTTTCGTTGAAACCATAGACCAGTGCTTCCCAAACTTTTTTGACTTTCGCCCCCCTGAGGCCAGTATATTTTTGGAATCGCCCCCCTGATACATTTTTGAAATATATGTCTTACACGCTCTACTTTGCGAAAAAATCAGACCAATATATTATCGTAAGTAATCAAAGATTGGTTAAGTTATCAAGTTGACTGATGCAAAAATGTTAAACATAAGTGGTTTTGAAGCTTAAATTAAGCATTTCATATTCATTGATATTCCTGTATAATCAAATCTATCTGCAGCATTTAGATATATTTTCTTAAATTTTAATAAATGAACGTTTTTAAAAAGGATTTACTGGTAAGTAATTCATAACAGCAAATAACCTAAGTGTATTACATGTTACTGCCCCGTTTTTCACTGCACTTAATAAATTTGACTGACTTTCTGAATTTAGAATCTTAGTAATTAGATTGATTGAATATGTCATTTTTAGAAATTTAGCGAAATATTTGTTTGACAATTTGACAACTACCAAAACTTAAAAAAGAACACTGGTAAATAAAAAAAAAAACTTTCCATTGCCTTGTTAATTGTAATGTAAGAATGTTTTTGTTAAAAAATAGATTGTTTTTTCTTAAAACCTGGAGGTCGTATCCGATAATTCTTCAAATCTATTTTGCATGATTAACGTTTTCGGTAGTTATTAGTTTCAAAGTTGACACCTGATTTTTGCAAACAAAGTTTTCAATTTTTTTTAATAGTTTGTGCTATAAATAACAAGTTTTGTCGAAAAATCTTTGCCTGCCAGGACCCGCCAATAATCATAACACTGGCTGTAATGTTCTGAAGCTCTTTTATAAATAAAATATCAATTTATAAAATTTAGATACTTGAACCAATATTTAAAAATGTTTAATAGTTAAATGAAATTGATCACTATAAAAACACTTTCAAACTATCTCTGACTGCAAATATATAGTAAAGTATTGAATAAGTTATGTTTTCGGAAAATTTCAGTTACCAATTCATAATTGATAACGAGTTTTAACACTTATGCTTAAAAAACTGGATGCTTCACGAACATATTTTGTGTTTGACAAAGTGTGTCCAAGTTTTGTCTATCCTGATTTTAAAAGAAAATGTTAAAAGGTACAAATAAATAGAGGGAATATTTATATGTGGAATCTTCAGATTATTAGAGAATAATCTCTTCCCCAAATGAATCGTAGTTTTCAGTTTCTCCCACTTTCACCCCCTTTCTAGTACTTTCGCCCCCAAAATTCCATTTAACAAATTTTCGCCCCCCTAGACTTGAAAATCGCCCCCAGGGGGGCGAATTCGTCCACTTTGGGAATCACTGCCATAGACGTACCATGTTTTCTAATTTATAGATATCTAATGATGATTTTGAACTATTTCATTTTTAAAAGGGTCAGTTTTGCATAGAAATATTCACACTTTTTGAAGGTGTAGGAGAAATCAGGGTAAAACCGACACTGTGGGTAAGATCGACACCCTTTGATTTTTCATGTTTTGAGCAGATTTTCATGCAGTTTCCACCACGATTTATCTTAACTTGTGAAATGTTGTGTTTTGGATGACATTACAACTGAATCTAGCAATAATCTGCCAAAATAAACAACAAAGTCATATTGGATAACATAGAAGCAACAACAGTTGCAATATTTCGCTGTTATTCTTTAACAATTTCACATGTGAAATTTTTAAAATGTCATTGTTCTGCGTCTACATCATCCTTTACTATTATTACGTTCATATAACATGAAGAAGAATTTAATTTTTGGTTTTTCGACAGCTGAAAACTCTATTGAAAAATAAATGTCCACTCGGGGTAAGATCGACACTTTCATTTGGGGTAAAATCGACACCTTTCTTTGCTTCATAATCTAGCTCCAGGTAATCTTTCTTGTCGCGAGACTTCCTCTGTTGTTTATGTGAGTCTTTATTTATGAATTCCAGTGAAGTTCATGGATGGCGAACTTGTTAACATTTAAAATATGATACTATACGACTTGCCACAAGCTGTCATTAAGTATTAAAAAAAAATATTTCTATGTTTCACGTTTAAACATATTTGATAAAGCTTAAAGAGATTTTTCTCATTTGAAATTGAAAAATTTATAAAATTTGAACATAAATAATTTTGTTGTTTATTAAATAAATTAATTTTATTGTTTATTTGCAAACCATGAGGTTCGAAAGTTTTTAATAACTAAAAATAATAACACTTTTCTGTCTTGTTAATATAAAACAGTATTTATTTTTAAAACCAATCATTCGCCACAACTTCATCTTCGTAAACATTCCATGAACACAAATTAATCATATCCATGTGTATTCACCCCAACTTTATAATCTCAGCATGGAACATTTGAAATTTTCACATATATTTAGTGAATCTTTGGCCTCCTCTCAATAATTTACGTAATTTGTGTATAATCCTTTAAAGAAAGGGTTCATAAAAGTCGAAAGTCATGTTTAAAGCATTCTTTTTAATATGCCATGTGATGATGATGTTCACAACGTATAAATTCTACTCAAAGTGCATGTGTCGGTTTTACCCCAACAGGGTGTCGATCTTACCCGCACTCTCAATTGTCTCACCTTAAAATGATGATATATTATTTCGATTTAAATCACTATATAACCTAAATATATCATCCAGCGATCACAAGGATCGATAGATTTATAACCAATAAGTGATTCTACAACAATTTTAGGTTCGTTTAGCAAGCGAAAGTACACAAATTTTATCAATAAGCTTAGGGTGTCGGTTTTACCCCGAATTCCCCTAAGCAATAAAGTTGGAAATGTCGGTGCTAAACAATCCACTGCACTGGTGCTATGCCTATGCGTCAACTTTAAGTGTTTAAAATGTTATGTTAGCTTAAGTATGAACTACTGAACTTATTTTTGATATCAGCCAGCATAGCAAGTATAGTTTTTTGCTCATAATTCATTCTCAAATAATGTGCTTATTTCAAAGGGAAATTGCCTACATTTAAGCGTATTAGGCAGATTTTCAAAGTTAAAAGAATTTTGACATCATTTTCAGATTCAGAAGACCCAAATTTAGTAAATAGGGAATTTTTCTCAAACCTACTCTGTTATATGATAATCGATTTCGCCCCAGTGTCATTTTTTTTTTTTTTTTTTGATATATCAACTGTTTTTATGATATGTTAAATATTATTTCAATCAAAGTCGATTACATGAACTGATAAAGATCAATGGAGTACTGATTTTGTCGAAATTTATTCGACAATATTTGAATTCCGAAGGACAACAAAACAAAAAGTTGTAAAATATTGATCAATTTGCCCCCGGATTGCAGTACACCTTAAACAAGAAGCAATTTCCTGCTCTTACCGTTTATTGGTACTAGATTTACTGAAAAAAAAATACCGAGAATCATAGTTCTCTTCATTGTTTCCACTTTTGATGAATTGTGAGAAAATTGTCTTTGCTCCAAGTGGTCTCAGAATTGGTTATAACTTTTCTTACGAGAATTTTTCCACATAGGGGGGTCGACAGCCTTGAGGTAACGCTTTCGCTTCATAAGCGGAAGGTCATGGGTTCAATTCCCAGCCCCTCCACAAAAAAAAACCCGTCCAGCCACCAGAAGACGCCGCACGGAGGACCGTGCTTCGGGGAGCACATCCATCCTCCGTCAGTATCAGATGGTGACTGAGACAAACTGACCCACTTCGCAGGCAGCTAGCCTCAAACGACTCAGGAACACGGCAAGAGCAATGGACTATGGCTTATGGAAATCGATTGGACTAACAGCAGAGCACTCTCCTACCTGCTCGGTGTGGAGCAACAGAGTAGAAGAGAGTGAAAGCAGATGTAAATATAGATGTTAAAAATAGTTCTGTATCGGTAAAGAAGATACAGATCAACTGATTCCGGCACAGTAGTGGCCACAAACACGGAGCGCCTTAAAAAAAAATAAAAATAAAAAATAAAAAAATAAATAAAAAAATTCCACACAATTTCCTATACAAGGAGTATTTTCTTCGCATGTAGAATTCAAACTCAACTAATCTTGTATGGTAACCTGATCATTAGAGGAAATAAATTGGCTGATGAGTATCAACGCAATCAGGGCCGGATTTACAAATGTGGGTGCACTGGGCCGTTGTATGGTGGGGGCCCTTTTTCCAGAAAAATATTTAGATATTTTAGAATAGACTAGATATTTTTTAATGTTCTCTGTAAGGTTTTTATTTTCAGAAGTCAAACTATTTTAAAACGTTAAAAAAAATGTTTTAGATTTCTTATGATCGTAAACCATTTTTTAAATTCAAATTAATACAACTAATGTTTTCTTCCATATTTGTTAAACCTTTGTAGATTTCATATGTTTACAGGATAAATTCAATGTTTTTGGGGCTTATTCGTCAACAATAAAATCCACTAGATGATTCCCTTCTTGTTGGTACCTTAATTCAAGTTATGCTTATTCTATTCATGTTCTAATATTCAGGTTGTTGACAATATAGATTTACTTATCAGTTTTGAGTTGACGAAATTGGGGTAGGGCTGGTAGGTGATCTTTTATCCTGTCTAGATCTACCGTGCTGCATCAATACCCGGATGCTTAAGCTGAGACATATGTTCAAACTCCGTTTTAAACCATTTTTCATCGAATTAGATTTGAGTTCATTATTACTACACATAGTTTTATAACAGAACTTGATGAGAAAATTAAATTTTATAATAAAAGTTGTGATAACACCATGGAAATCATCAAAATAATCAAGCTTGTCTTGTCCTTAAATCCGGACACCAGAAGCATTACTTGTTCATAAATCCGGACACTTGTGAATCAAAATCCGGACAGCGCTCTTGGAATTTGGAATACTGCATCCAGATCCATAAAAGTGTATATTCATTTTATTTTATGTCACATTTATAAATAATAACTGAATGAATGTGATCTATAATGCTTATGGTAATGAAATGGTTGTATATTTTTGGCTCAATTACTTCAATTGCATCCGAACGTATGGGGTTGGGCACTTGTCGTTAGCATCTCTGAAATATTTGATTTACACTGCTTTTCTGAGCATAAAACTGCATTGCAATCACTGATAACACCTGAATGATTAAGTTTGTAACATTTATTTTAGATTTATCCTTTAAATATTCACTCATAGAAGTAAAACACAACGCTTTATAATAGTGTCCGGATTTGAAAACCACCTGCCGACAATCCCGGACAGTCTCTTTTACACCGCTATTTGCATATTTACACGAACTTCACGATTGTAGTGCTTCCGAATACATGTATTTATGTTTATTTTACTCTAATATTCAAAATACGTTGCAAAGAATGTAATTTAAACTCATGACCGCTAGCTGAATGTAAACGCGCGTTCTTCACCACTTCTACCGACATTATTCCCGATGCAAAAAAAAAAAAAAACTTTTCCAACCCGAAAGACGTTTCTGTTTTGGTTATTATTAATTATATGGCAATGGTTACCAGATTACAAATGATTGTAGAGTGATCAGCAAGAATGAAAGTAAATATTATGAATAAAATTTACCACTATAATACTTAATTCCATAATTAATGATTGTATTTTACCAGAGTGTCCGGATATTGGTACCGTCCGGATTTTGATTCACCACGGTAGTTTGATCCTGTCTAGAGACATATTTTCTGTTTTAACCCCTTTACCGGCAGCTTCATTTGTTACCGGAAAACAAATACTCAAATCACGATAACTTTATTGTTTCTCAATATTTTTGCACCATTCTTTCACAAGTTCTTAAAAAATTCTTTTAGTTTCAGAATATGTGTCGGTATTGATAATTAGTCATCTGGATCTGGGGATATTTTAAAATTCCTTGGGGACCGATGCGTAGCCATAACCCACTTAAATATCTCAGGCTACAGAATATTTATCATATTCGGATATTCACTCCTCGGAATGATGGGAGTATGTTGTGAAAAATGAACCAATTTGGTGCAGCCTTCTTTGAGTAATGAGCATTTATGTTTCTGTTATCACGCTGGATAAATAAAGATCTTGAAAACTCTAAAAAACCTCATATCATAATTTTCAAATTTCTCCAAGAACACTGAACCGATTATTGTGATTTTTTCAGGGTAGCTCCTTATTACCTGGTATTGTATAGTACACATTTTATTTATTTATTTTTTTTGATAAATTGACCAAAAACAAAATGGCCGCCAAAGAAATTCTATATGGAGGATGGCGGTTCCCCGAGAATATCTTCAAAACTAGATTACCAATTTTTGATATCGATACGAATTCTCAAACAAGAAGAGTTTTTTGAGATCTTGTGAAAAAATGGTGCAAAAATATCGAGAAACAAAAAAGTTATCGCGATTTGACTATTTGTTTGGCGGTAAAAAATGAAGCTGCCCGTAGAGGGGTTAATGCAAGTCTTCAAAAAGTCCTAATTTTTCATGGAAGGTCTCTATTTTGACCAAAATGGTATCTGAAGCCTCTTTTTCATTATTCGGATTGCAGTGAATTATGAAGCAAAACTATACAGGCTCCAAAGAAAAATTCAAAGATTTTGACGCGGCTATTCAAGAATTTCGTCTCACATTTGTCAAGGAAAAAATTCAAAAGCCTTGTCTAGAAACTTTATCTGAAATATTTTCAGGATCTCTCCAGATCCCTGTACCAATTTCTTTCCAATACAAAATTTCCTTCCATTTTATTTTTAAAGGATGCTTAGAGGATTTTCACCATGAAATTCTTAAACACTCCAACGATATTATATCCAGTAATTTTCTCAGGGATTATCTCGATTTTTTTTTTCAAAAATTGTTTAGGAGTTTCCCTACATATTGTTTCACTAATCCTTTAACCGAATTTTCCATTTGTTTCTCTAGAAGATCTTACAAAGATTTTTTTGATGATGTTCTAATCGGAAATTTTGGGGGTTAAACTTGGAAATTCGATAAAAAAAAATGACTGGATAAAATCCTGGAGGACTTGGGACTTCCTTGGAAAAAAATAAAAAAGAATTTTTAGAGAAATTCGTGATGAAATCTTGGAAAAATCTAGATAATATTCTTGAGATATCCAAAACCAAATTCTTGGAAAAATTTAACGGCAAATAATTACTTAATTAACCCTTGGAGAAATCTTCGGAATAATATCTGAATCTTGGGAAAAATACCTGAATTCTAGCGATTTTTTCCTAGAGAAAATCACGAAAATAACTACATACAGTAATACTAACAGATAATCTGTCGTTATGTCAAGAGTAATTCCAAAAAAAGAGAAATGTTCGGCCTGGAACTCTCATCTTCTGATTGCTATTAGGTTACGTTTTGGTTTTCTGTTTCCTGTTTGGTCCATATTTTTAGTTTCGTTTCTGGTTTCTCTTTGGTCTATTTTTAAGGCTAGAAGCTTCTAAAGTTCCTATTTTCAAGACACTGTTAAGTCATCTTCAAAATGTATTTTTATATAATTAAGTATTACTTGATCTGCAGATATAAAAATTGCATTCAATCCTAGTCGTTTTAATTGTTTATCCATATCGTTTTTGAATCTTTCTTAATCTACTTGTTTCTTGTGGAGTCAACAAAATCCCATTTTGAATTTTATAATATGTTGTTTTAGTAATCTCTTTTGAATTTATTTGCATAAATTTCGTCCATAATTCCGAAATCATGAAATCACTTTGAATCTTTCAAATCATATGGGGCAAATCCAAAAAGTACATTGCTGTTCTGAATAATAGCAGCGCATGTCGATTTTCATACAAAATACTCAACTTTGACATGCTGTAGTTTTGTTCCCTTTCAAGCAATCGAGCTGAAATTTTCTCCACAGAACTACAAATATGATCAATTTTGTAACTACAAAATTTCAGTTTTTTCTGAGTCCCTGCCAAAAAGTGAGACACTAGATGAAATTTTTCGAAAAAATAGCAGTTTTTCATTTTAAAATTTTTCTTCTACAAATATTTTAAACATTTTCGGTTTAGGTGTAGGTTTAATAAGTAGGAGGAGATTGTTCCAATGGTAAGTGATATACAATTTAAAACTTTAATGTCAAGCCGAAATTCAAATTTTTAAAACTGCTATTTTTTCGAACAATTTCACCTAGTATCTCACTTTCCGGCAGGGGCTTAGAAAATTTTGAAATTTTGTGTTTACAAAATTGGGCATATTTGTAGTTCTGTGGAAAAAAATTCAACTCGATTGCTTGAAAGGGAACAAAACTACAGCATGTCAAAGTTGAGCATTTTGTATGAAAATCGACATGCGCTGCTATTATTCAGAACAGCACTGTATGTACCATTACATTGAATCTAATTATTCGTAGAAGCCTAACTATAAATATGAGTGTCGAGATTTGTGGGGACCCCTAAAATATGGGGGCCCTGCACGCAATAGAGCATCGCATTACTTCAATGGCTATGAATCATCTATACCAATTTCGAAATGCTGAGTTAAGCTTCAGATAAATTATTGTGTGGAAACTCGTGACTTTGGTCCACTTTATTTTCATCAAACTAAAACCAACATAACAGAACCACATTCGAAACTAGAATAGCAACATATGGCTCTTTTTCAAAGGTAGCAAAATCGAAATCCTGGAGCGAAGAAAACACCACCTAAGAATCTAAACATATTAATTATCAGATAGAATTGTACACATTACTGAGCCATCTTCAGAGGTGGCAAAAATATCAAAAATCTATGATACGCGTGGTTGATGTAAACTCCACGCGGCGAATGCTCCATAAACCAATCGTGACCAATCGTTTACTCCGCTCACTACTTGTGTGATATCAAGGTTCGTATAAATAAAATTTATCATATATTTTAAGAGGAAAAACCACACGTAAACAGTTTAGCAAGTAGGGAAATATTATGGTAGGGGAACTTACGTATTGTCGGCAGCCTAAGCAGCTGAACTTTTTAGAAGGCAATTTTACGCAACAATGGAGCACAACAATTAGCAGGAGACACCTGAACTACACTTGAGCACTCATCGTTTATTGATTGTTATACTTAAAACACTATTTTATTCTCTTAATCTTCTATTTTTCCTCACCAAAGTCACGAGGCACTTGTTCTTTTATCGGCAATGCAATTACTATTGTCGGCAACAAAAATGTTCACTTCGGCAATCCAAAACTGCGCAAAAACTAGTTTATGTGTTGGTAACATTTCGTATTTGTTGACAATTCCTGAATTAAACGTCACTCATTATGTTCTACTCGTTGAAAGGGCCAATGCAGAAAAATACAGACTACACTCAGAAAATAATTGCAGTTAGAAATAAAATAGCGGAGATTCAAATTTTATACACAACGCCACTAAATTTATGCAGACTAAGGCGCCGTCCACATATTACGTAACGCTCTAGGGGGAAGGGGAGTAGGCTCAAACGTTGCGGCTCAAACACAATTTTTTTTCACACAAAGACCGTTGCGGAGGGGGAATGGTCGAAAATTGTTCATTTTAACGTTATGTCATAAATGGACACTGCCTTATTTCATTTTCATTTATTTTATCGAATAAATTTTGTATTCAATCTCACTATGGCAGCATTTTGGCTTTAAAAATTGCCATGTCATGGTAATAAACTTCCAACCTAGAAGTTGCAGCGTGACGTCATGGTTAATTGATTCATAATATTGTGCTCTGCAAGAAAAATCCACGGAACGCGATTATCGGATTACTTGAATTTCAGAGTTGCGTTTGAATGAGTTACATGCATGCTCCTATTTGCTACTCGCACATGCGCTACAGTCTATTTAGGGTGCGGCTTATTTTTCAAAAGTTCTCAAAACCAAAAATTCGTGTACTCTTCTGAATTCGAATCATATTAGTAGAGAAACCTCGAAGTTTTAGCCAAAAATGTTTAAATTTAGAGGTGCAAACGTCTTGGAGGTGAATTTTCAAGTTACAAAAAATGGCCTTCAGTGAAGTCACCATAACTTCGGTAATTTCAGCACCATTACCTTAAAAATTATTATTTTTGAAAACTTTGTAGAACATCAAATTTGTGTAAAATCAAAACTAGTTTCAATAAAAAGTAGTTTACTCCAATTTTTTTTTATTTTACTGAAAAAAAATCTTTGTTTGACCATAATTTCATGAATACTCAACCGATTCCAAATCTTTTTACATGGTTTTGAAGCTTATTTAATTGTGTTCAAACTTTGCATACACCGCATTTTACTGTTTTGACCAAGTTATTCAACATTTTAATTTTTTTCAGTTAAACAATATTCTTAAAGCTGAAACTGGTTTTCCTTATTTGTTAAACCTTTGAAAAGGACTTGGCAACATTTTTTAAAATAATTTTGAAACAATGATATATTTGCACATGTTAAAAAATACACTATTCAACTTGTAATTCAAACAAAATGCTTTAGAAACATAAGTTTTATATGAAACATGTAATATTCGGCAAAAAAACAAATAATCCAAAGAAATTTGATTTTTTCTTTAAAAAATCATGTTTTTGGGTAGTTTTTGATACAAAACTAAGCAAGGTCCTTGGTTCGATTCCAGGTTGCCGCGAAAACTATTTTTGTTTTCAAATTTCGGTTCCATGACGTAAATTTATGAATTTCAATCCAATTTCTTGTGGCGAATTTTCATATGGGGTTCCTATGTTTATCGATAGTTCGTTTTCCTGAGTGTAGTTTGTTTGGCCCAATGTCACCTTCTCGAAGGGGTGAGTTTGGGCCAATTTTCAAATGATTCCTATTTAAAGGAAAATAATCAGATTTCAATTATTTGTTCAGCATTTGCAACTTATTCTCATATTTAACCGAACATATCAAGTCAAATTGCGAAAGTTATTTAAAAATAAATGAGAACTTACGCATTTTTGGCCAAATCTCACCCCCAACGATGGTACTTGCATAGTTGTTTTCATTTTTTTTTAATGTCAAGAATTTCACCGTGAATTGAACTATTCACTGACAAGCTGAATGGCTCGATATGGTTTTGGTCTGTAAAGGTTGCTGCTCTTGAACGCTCTATCACCAAGTTATTACCGAGAGAATGAATGGTATTACAGTCCAACCTCTTTTTACGACCGTTTTTTGACCGACGGTTCGTTTTACGACCACTTTTTAACGACCGAAATTCAGATTAACGAACGTTTTTATAAAAGACCAATATCTTACAAAGTATTCAAAATAGAGGATCATGGTGTTCAGCAAAATTGTTCAGTAGTTCAAGGGCTAGCACCACCATCACTGAATTGCGGAATTCTACCACTAGGTGATGCTAGTGAGCATGAAACATTTGTTTTGCGGTTATCTTAGGATCCTGGCCACTTAGAAATATGGCGCCTTCTGCAAAGTTGTTCAGTAGCTCAAGGACTATCATTATAAAAGCTATGAGATTCAAAATTTTGCCACCAGACGGCACACGTTAGCATGAAACTTTTGTTTTGCGGATATATCAGGATCCTGACTACCTAGAAAGATGGCGTCTTCGATAAACTTGCTGAGAAGCTCAACTTTGCCCAAGACGCCATGTCTTTGTAGTCAGGATCCCGCAAAACAAAAGTTTCATGCACACTAGCGCCGCCAGGAGGCAAAATTTTGAATCGCATAGCTTTTATAATGATAGCGCTTGAGCTTCTGAACAACTTCGCCGAAGGCGTTATTTTTCTAAGTGGTCAGGATCCTGAGATATCCGCAAAACAAAAATTCTACGCTCACTAGCGCCGCCTGGTGTTCGAATCTCTTGGCCAGAATAATGATAGTCCTTGAGCTAATGAATAACTTTGCCGAAGACGCCATCTTTATAAGTGGTCAGGATCCTGAGATATCCGCAAAACAAAAATTCTACGCTCACTAGCGCCGCCTGGTGGCAAAATTTTGAATCTTATAGCTTTAATAATGATAGCGCTTGAGCTAATGAACAACTTTGCCAAAGACGCCATCTTTCTAAGTGATCAGGATCCTGAGATATCAGCAAAACAAAAGTTGCATGTACACTTGTACTGCCGGTGACGCAATTTCACTTAAGCAGTGTTGCCAGCTACAACAAAATTTTGAACCCTTCATGAAAAACTGGATTACAGTTGAAGAGTATTGCTATGTTGCTAAGCATTCTATTTTTCTGTTCCGCTCAAGTTTTATGGTTTTGATCTTTTCTTTATTCTTCTTGAACAGTGCTGCCAGCCACATGAACATTTGTGATTCGGCTGACTGTATAGCACGCAACACTTCCTTCAACTTTGGTCAACATTCGGTACCGTCATCTTTGAAATTTTTTGGTATTTGCATATCACACCCCCATAAAATTGGCTCTTTTGATAACAATCGAGCAGTGTTGCCATCTATTACCAAAATATGAAAGCTTGAACGGCCATTTTGGAAAGTTCTCAACCCATGCTTCAACTTTGCCCAATATCCCGAATCAGTATTTCCGCATATAGACGTTGTATTTTTCAAAAACATAATTATTACCCAGACTTTTTTTACGACCCCCCGATAACGGACGTATAAAGAGGTTGAGGTGTATTAAAAAAAATCCGATTGCGATGTCCCAGGATTTAATTATTTTTTTTTTTTTTTTTTGGATATCACTCTCCGAATATGGTTCGATCAGCTAATTCGGATCAAAATCCAAACCTTGCCAGTAATTTTTAAGGTTCATATTCTTCTCAGTGTATGAGAGGATCAGAATAGACCCTTTTCAAATCTACTCACTTTTGATTTGACACAATCACATCATCCACTGATTGCCTGTAGAACAACAGGAGTGTTGCCAAAATAGTTAACCTATTAAAAGACGTTTATTTTATATGTTTCTCAGTATTTTGAAGTTTATGCGCTACAGTCTTCAAATAAGGAAGGCATTGAAAGACTCAATTATTACCCATGCATGCTTTGTTGCATAATTCCAATAAATTAATTAGTTGTGTTCGATCTTTTCTGTGAATTTAAATCGTGAATAATAATTACACTGCAATTGAATATGGTTTTCTGGCAACCTGGTGCAGTAATAAAAAGTGATTGCCGAGGAAAACAAAGTTCATTAATTTTTACTTGTGATTTGAAGCATAAAAATTAAGTGTTTTCGAGTGCTTTATAGACCAATCAAAAGTTTAATTGTGCATAAGTGATCAGTGCGTAGATTTTGTGAAAAAATTGGCATTGGAGCGGAGAATTGGAGCTTTCGAAGTGGTGAGTTTTTCCTAAGCTGTTCTTGTGTTGTTCTGTTCGGCAGCTCACGAATGACGATGATTTCGTAAGCATTTATTTCATTTAATAATAAAACCCATGTTATATAATATTTTCGCCAAGAATGTGATTTATATGGAAGATTATTGTTCAAGGAACATGTTGAGTACATTGAAGGTAACCCTTGTTCCGTAGATAAATTCTAACAAGGACGGTAAGTTAGTGTTGCCGATAATACCCTCAGGGTGCCGAAGCCATCATTTACCCTATAAAAATATAAAATAATCATGCAAACTATCTTTAAAACAAAATAATAAAGAACGAGCAAAAATCAACATAATACACAGCACAGCATGCATAGCAAGCGACACTACCCAAAATTCCAGCACCAACCAATAGTGTCAACGGGACTGAACTTCGTTGGCAGCCAAACTTCTCCGTTTGGGAGGTTCCGATTGGATTGCACCTATACTGTCTCAAAGGAACGCCTTTGAATGAGCGGTCGAAGCTCCCGGAGCCAGCGAATGTGATCGACTCGTTCACTTAATGCGAGAACATGGTGGCAGTTACAAATGTTTAATCTATAACAAGGAGTTGTATAGTGACGAGTTTAAGAAGCTTATCCCACGTTTCCGTTAGAAGTATTACCGGGGGTGACCCGAAAAGGCAAAGCGTGATAATTGTAATTCCTCGTAGTTCATTACCGTACCGGTTAGCCCTTGGACCGGGCATCCCTCGTCCGGATAGGCGTCCGATACCCAGAAGCGAGTATTCCACATCAAGGGTCAAGGAAGGAGGCGGTGCTAGTCACTACAAGATCGATCCGAGTTTACGGAAGGCCAGGACCGACCAAATAGTCCGTAGAGGCAGATTGATACCATCCCGAGTTTCCACGTGGACGGACAGTGTTACCCAGTAGACCTTCAACCGAAGCACAGCGTACGGGTCCCAACGTAACCACACACCCACAAATACACCGTGAGTAAACCTGTTTTGGTAGGTTGTAGTTAGGGCGTTAGGTGATTAGGGACTATATTATGTAGGACAATTTTTCATTAAATAAAAAATCGTGCCTCGAGTGTTAAGTCTACCTCTCCGCAAGACACCTTAACATGCAATATTGATCAGCAGGCACAAAACTTAATATTACCCTGTCGTAGTCCCCGGCGTAATTCGAACGAACTGGAGTGCTCGTTCGAGGTCTTCACGCAGTTTTGCACACCGTCCATCGTTGCTCCAATCAATATTGTGAGCTTCTCGGGAAAACTGTTCTCGTCCATGATCTTCCACAGCTCTACACGTTCAATACTGTCGTATTCTTTTCTTCTTTTTTCTGGCGTTACGTCCCCACTGGGACAGAGCCTGCTTCTCAGCTTAGCGTTCTTATGAGCACTTCCACAGTTATTAACTGAGACCTTACTATGCCAATGACCATTTTTGCATGCGTATATCGTGTGGCGGGTACGATGATACTTTATGCCCTGGGAAGTCGAGAAAATCTCCAACCCGAAAAGATCCTCGACCGGTGGGATTCGAACCCACGACCCTCAGCTTGGTCTTGCTGAATAGCTGCGCGTTTACCGCTACGGCTATCTGGGCCAATACTGTCGTATGCCGGTGCCGGTGGTCGAAGGTGGTGCGTAGAGATTTGGTCCTCAAGGCATTTCTGGAGGATTTGCCACACGTAAAAGATCTGATCCATTATTCAGCGGCCGTCGGTGATAACTTCCCACTTGATAATTTTGGCACTCAAGTTTGTTGCTCACGCTATGTCTGAATCAGATGATTATAAAAATCGAATGTGCTTCGGATTTTTTCTCGCTAGGGATCAGTATTTGGTCTATATGTTCATAATCGAAAGGTTTTAAAATATTCTATCGGTGAATTTTTTTCCATATTTTGTATGGGCTGAAATGCATTGAAAACGGTGTATTCATGGGGTTTAGTATGAAAAATAGCTAAAAAGTAGAAAAATCAAAATTTCACCGATAGAATATTTTGAAACCATCGGATGATGAAAATATAACCCAAATACTGAACTCTAGAGAGAAAAAAAATCCCATTCGATTTTTATAGACATCTGGTTCAGACATAGGGTGATCAAAGTATTTTGGACAGACCAGTACGCGTATATAATTTGGTCATTTACGGCAAAATCAAATGAAAGTGGCCATGTGTTGTACGCGTAACGCATTGTCCAGAATACACAAAACACCCTATTGTGTCGCTTTTTTTACTAGATAGCGCATGTAACGCCTTGCTTCCATTCATCCGGTAGTTCATGAATTCGGCTACCTCATTTTCGTCACAGTGATGTTAGCCGATTGATACGGTACGTATTCTCTCATAGAAGATCATGTACTGGTACATTTTAAGGCTGACTTGCAGGGTCTAGATTTACGGAAGACTTGGTCCTTCGAATATCGAGTGTTGGAGAGTTGACTGTATTTTCGCATTCGTATATCGTGTGGCGAGTACGATGATATTCTATGCCCAGGTAAGTCAAAGAAGTTTACGAAAAGATCCTGGGCCGACCGGGAATCGAACCCAGACACATTCAACGTGACTTTGCTTTGTAGCCGCGGACTCTAACCACTGGGATAAGAAATTAAAAACTACGAAATTAATGAAATCGGAGATTCTTTGCAATGAATATGACAAACCCATATATCTCTGAAAAATCGCGTTTTGCACAGCCTAGTCAAAATAAGCAAACGGCTGGAAAAGTGGCGAACCAGACGCTGCGCATTTCTTGAACAATCCAAACCACCGTAACTGCACGACCGTCGGTAAAAGGAAGGTAACGAAATGAACCACTCACTGGTGTCGTTCGGTGGAAATCTTTTGTATCACATTATCTTTCCTTCTTTCACACATACGGCACATTAAATGCGGGTGAGTAAAATTTATTACTTTTCATAAACTTTGCCATCAATTCACACATCACACGCACTCGCATTTCAGATAGGGGTTTTATTCCCAGGTTGGAAAATTGCCCTCCGCTGATAAAGTAGTCCTTGCCGGCAGAGACTTTCGTGTATTTACATTTATTGTTTTCACAACGTTAAAAACACATCACCTTCTCAAGAAATGGCACCGATTGTTTGTCGGTGGTGATAATGGAAAATACAATATGCTGCTGAGGGATTCACGCAATCAACCTTTAGGACTTGCCTCAACTAGTACTCCCTTGTGACAGGGACGTATATTTAGGGCAACGTGTGGGTTTTTGTGTTGTGTCCTTTTTCTAGTTTTCGAATCTACTCAATGAAATGTGTAAGTTGACAAGTAAGTCTTTTTACATATATGACGTAAGGTTACCTCTTTAACTTATGATCGTAATTAGAAGCTCAGATGTATTTACTTGCGCTTTTATTAATTTATATGTTAATTGTTTATGCTGTTCGGAATTTGTTAAGATGTTCGGAGTATGAGAAACAATGAGCTTAGTGTTCAAATAAGCATTAATATTAAAATGTTGTTACATAATTTTGTATAAAAATAGCAGTGAAATATGATAAAACATAACATTAGTTAACTCTTTGGTTCAGTCAGTGCGCATCGTACCTTCGTGCTGTGCGTACACGAATTCTCTCTGCTCTTGGAAGTTTTCTTAAAAACTACCTAAAGCAATAAACAGTACTTTTCAGTGCTACAAAAACAGTACTTTTCAGTGCTAAAATTAAAAACGGTACTCTTCAGTGCTACTAAAACAGTACTTTTCAGTACTATTTTTTCTACTATTGATCCCTTTACGATCCTTGTTTGGACCCGTGCCTTCGATTTTTCGTTGGACCCGTTGGCGAAAGCTAGCGGTGGTAATGCTTCTTGGACACCGTCTTGGGAAAAAACCTCTCGAAGGTCACGTCTTCTTTCGTTTATTAACTAAACATGGTATCAACAACAAACAAAAGGAAGGGTGAATCTCTGAATTCACAACTTCCTTCCAAAAAAATTGGGATTTAAAACTGTCACTAAACGTGGCAAGAATGGAAGAAAGGACGTTTCTCTGGAATGCGAACTTTCTTCCAAGGGTGAAATGAATAATTGTATCGAAATGAGCAATCAGTTTGATGCTCTAGACAAATTTTCCGAACACCAAATCGAAGCAGCCTCTAACCCAGGCCCTTTGATTCAAGTGAGGAAGCAAAGAGTGCCGCCTATCGTGGTCAGTTGTTCCGAATTTAGGGGATTTAGGCAGAAGATCTTGAACTCCATTAGGGGAATCAAGGTTTCCTTCCAAATCGCAAAGGAAGAAGACTGTCGCGTTTTGCCGGAAACTCTTAAAGATCGCGAACTTCTTCTCAAACATCTTGAAGAGAAGAAGCACATTTTTTTTACTTATGACTACAAAACTGAACGTTTGTTCAAAGTTGTCTTGAAAGGTCTCTCAAGTGACTATAAGTCACCTGAAGAGATCAAAAATGGAATAAATGATTTACTTGGATTTTCCCCAGTCCAAGTAATCATTAAGAAAAAGAGAACCCTATCTGACATTGTTCGGAAAGGGCTTTCTCAAGAATATTATTCAGTTCACTTTAACAAAAAAGAACTAAATAATATTAAAGCTTTAGAAAAAGCAAAACTTATGTTCGATGTCCGTGTGACGTGGGAACATTTCCAGAAACCTGGAGGAAATTACCAGAACCCCACTCAGTGCCGTCGGTGCCAAAAGTGCGGTTTGTCGCATGGATGCTGAATGCATGATTTGTGGAGGTTCTTCTCACGCCAAGGACGTCTGTCCAGTGAAGGAAGATACCACCAAGTTTATATGCTCTAATTGCGGGGCTAATCATAAGTCCAATCTTTGGAATTGTCCTTCACGCAAAAGGGTTATTGAGGCTCGCACCAGGCAGATGAAAGATAATATCCGTTACGATAACGGTCGTTTCCGGAATTTGCCTGGTAGAGTATCGAACAATGCTCATTTTTCAGTTAACGATCGCTGGATTAGGAATCATACCCACCAGGAAGATCATAATCATGCTCATTCACAAACAAATTTTAATCCGTCGGGTAGCCGTTCGAATCTTTCAATTTCGAATGTATCTACCCACGGAAAATCCTTTGCCGATATCGTAGCAGGTAATTTGATCTCCTCTCCGATTCGTACTATGAGTACCCATTCTACTTGTTTCAAATCAAATGGAAAAAATCCTACGGCCACAGGTAACTCCTACTCCGCTTCTTCGTCTACCGAAAATTCTAATGGGAAATCATCAGATGTACCCACTTCAAGTGATATGTCTGCCTCTGATTTTAATTTTCTAACTGAACAATTTAATCCAATGATTGATGCAATGTTCAAAGCCACCACTATGACTGAAGCAGTCCAAGTAGGTGTAAAATTTACAAATCAAATTGTTATTGGATTGCGTTTTTCTAATGGATCCAAATAATAATTTGAATATTTTAAATTGAAATGCTCGTTCTCTAAATGATTAAGAGGACGAGCTGTTTAATTTTATTACAGCTAATAACGTGCATATAGCAGTTATTACCGAAACTTATTTAAAACCTGGATCCAAACTAAAAAAAGATCCTAACTTTTTTTTTATAGTAGTGATCGACTTGATGGGACATGTGGGGGTGTTGCAATCATCATTCATAGGCGCACAAAACATCAACTGTTTTCGTCATTTGAAACTTTAGTTGTTTCTGTTTTTTTTTTTATTGTAACATAATATTACATTATAATACTTAATAATAACAGGTTCGCTTTTTGCTTGTTTAATAAGTTTCTGAGCCCTAGCTTACATTTATGTGCTTTCCAAAGCAACGGTTGAAAAACTCTCTATTTTCCCATCTCAATTCACGGATTTCTTTTTTAAACAAATACAAACTAGGCTGTGGGTACCGTTTCAGATTGAACGAGATTGCTTTGACTGCTAACCATAAAGCCGCATTTCCATTTTTCCTTGAATTATCTATTTCGTAATGGAGAATATCTTCTAAGTTCTGCAACCTTATTTTACAATGCTTCAAAATTGTCGTTTTTGTCCAATTTGAGATAATCTGGGCTGGGGGACATTGTTCCAATCTGTGAAGATTATTATCGGAGCGCGAACACTGGTCGCAGGCGCTACTTTCAATCCTTCCAATGTTATAGGCAACAAGTTTTTCCTTATTGGATATAATATTATTCCAGAATGCGAAACACGTAGCTTTGTCGTCAGAACAGATAAAATTAAAATTCAGGTTTCTCCATACAATCTCCCATCTAATCATAGGATATTTAATTTTAACAGCTGGAACAATATTTTTCTGTGAGATATAATGTCTGTATATCAAGGCGGTAGTAGTGATATTGGGCATATCCTTAATCTTTCGAATTTCAACAATCAATTCCTTAACAGCGAGAGGCAAATTTTGGAGTTTCAATTTATGTATTATGTATTCTTCTGATGTATCGTTATTTTCCCAGTCTACTGCATTTTTAATAAAAAGAGACTTTGTTTTCGTTTCTGGGTCTACTAACCGCAGCCCACCCTGATCATAATCTAAATAAAGCTGTTCTCTATTGGTTTTAAATATGAATCCTTTCCATAGAAATTGACCCACACAGCATTTGATTTCAGCTATGTGCTTTTTTGCAGGAGGAAAAACCTGGGCCAAGTACCAAAATTTCGAAAGTACGAAGGAATTAATCAACCAGCTTTTCTCCCATAAATTTAAGTTCCTTACACTGTGTACCTGTAACATTCGCTTCACGCTTTGTATTATTCTGTCGTAGTTAGAATTTATAATTAAACTAATCTTAGATGAAAACTCTATTCCCAAAATTTTGAGATGATTTACTTCTGGAATCTGATGTGGGCCTAAAACGCATTTATTGATTCTCATATAAGCAGATTTACTAGTATTCATTTTAATCTTCCCAAACGATTCAAAAGAGCGCAAAATTTGAACAAGCAAATCAAACTCTTCGTCGTTTCTTATGAAAAAATTTATGTCGTCAGCATAAGCAATCGTTTTGATGAACTTATCGTAAATAAGGACACCTGATATGCTATCATTTAATTTACAGAGTAGTTGTTCTATATATAATACAAATAAAATCATGCTGAGTAGGCATCCTTGCCTGACAGAAGAATTTATGTTAATATCGTTTGACAGAAAACCATTGAATTGAACCCTAGAAGACGCGCTTCTGTATAAGTTTTTAACGCACTCAATGAATACGTCTGGGAAATTAAATTTATTTAAAACTTTCCAAAGATAATCGTGGTCAACTTTGTCAAATGCTTTATGAAGATCAACAGTCACCAATGCACCTTTGAATTTCAAAGTATCATTAGCACGAAGTATAATTCTACGAATGTCTTTAAGATTATCAGTGCATGATTTTTGCGGTAAACATGCTGTCTGTCCAGCGCTCACTAAATCTGATAATATACGATTTGCTATTATCTTGGTGAACAACTTATAATCACAATTCAAAAGACTAATAGGCCTGTAATTATCTAAATGTGTTTGCTACCACTCTTGTGTATCAATGTAATTATACCAGCTGAAAACTCTCTCGGAGGGTGTTCAACTCCAGACATATAATCATTGAAAACTTTTAATAGATCTTCCTTTACCGTATCAAAGTTTTGCAAATAAAACTCGTAATTTAATCCATCTGGACCTGGGCTTTTCTTTTTCTTGCATAACTTTAAAGTATTATACATTTCCTCTATCGTAACTAATTCTCTTTGCTGTTGAACTGTCAGATGTTTGGTAACATTGTTTAAAGGATCCTCTTCCATATTGAGAGATATATTGTTCGAACCAGCTTTTTCAAATTGTTCTGAAAAATATCCATTGATTATTTGCTTCAACCTTCCAACATCACCTGTAATTACATTCCCGTCTAAAAGTCTTAAGTTACCTGTTTTAGAATTCCTTTGAATCTGGGCAGAAATTTGAAATATACTTATTGTTTTCTTCTGAGTTATAGAATGATCCTGAATTGTACTGCAGAAATACTTCATCCTATCATGCTCAATCTCTAATAGCCTAGATTTCACTATTTTCATATCCTTTAAAACGTCTTCACCACGACATCGCCTGTTATGCAAATTATTTAAAACTGAATAAAAATAGGATTTTTCTTGATGTGTTCTTTGATTTCTACACCAGCTCTCAGATTTGAAAAATTGTTTTGTTTTACTTTTCACTACTGAATTCCACCAATTATTTCTGCTAGCGCAATACGACGAAAATGCCTTCCAGGAGTTATATTTCACAGAAAAATCATTACAAACCGATTCATCTTTCAGAAATACCGAGTTAATCTTCCAATATCCTTTACCTTTGATAGGAAGACTGTTTGGGTCCACCTTTACCTTTAATACAATCGCGCAATGATCAGAGAATGGAATAGATAGAGTTTTGGCACACAAAACTGATTCTACGAATCCCACAGGACCGTAAAATCGGTCTAATCGAGATGCTGATCCAGATCTGTAAAATGTAAATTGATTCTGTTTCAATTCCTTCAAAATATCCTTCCATTGGAAGGATTCCACCAAGCGCCTGAGACCAGCTGAATCATTGAAAATTCCTGTAGAATCTGACCGTTCAAGAACACAATTAAAGTCTCCACCAAGAACCGAATACGACATTCACGAAACGCGACGCGAGACAAGACATTTCGTGAATGTCGTGTTGTTCTTACGTTAGCACAAATCACACAAGTTGATAGTGAACCGAATACGAAACTCCAGATTTACTCAAGTGGACCGCTAAACCGTTTACAAATAAATCTTCCCGTTCTTTTTTTCTGTTAGTTCCAGCGAAAGCATAAATGTTGATGTAATTAATTTTGTTAATTACAATAGAAGATATTCGTCCATTAGGATCTAGAATCACATTTTCAAAATTAAACAATTTCCTCAAAAGTATTCCAGTACCCATACCATGTTCACTAATATTAACTACAGCGAAATGAGATGGAAGAAACGAAAAGTTTTCATAACAAAGCTCCTGCAGGAATACTAAATCGATATCATGATTCCAGATAAAATCTGTTAATAAATTTTGATTTACTACTGTTTTCGTACTGTTCAGATTGACCGTTGCAATTTTCAAAATATGATTCATCCTGGATCTTAAAAATAGTATTGATAGTCAAAATACTGATCTATCGCAAAAAAAACTAACAGACTTCCTTAGAAGCCTGAGAGGTTAAACAAAGAGAAATATACATTTTTATACACTACATTCACGTTTTTCATTGCCATCAATTATGATTTTCTTTGATCTTCCTCTAGTGAGGATTCCTTGACTCACTCCAATCCCAGATGATTGCGATTTGATCGATTGCACATCACCTTTGTCCGAATCTGGTGACGTCTCGGATGCCGACCTACTATCCTTCTTGCTCAAAGTGCGGCCACGCTTTTTATTTTTCCCTACCATCTGGAATTCACCTACCTCCATCTCACTCACCTCTATTGCAGAGTGACCAGCGGCTGCATCTAGAGTGATACTACCACTATCGACCACCTCAGAGAGTTCCGCTACTGCCTCAACGTTTCGTTCTTTGGTAGAGCTATCGTTCATAGCTTCCACGCATACACTTAATTGGTCACTCGTTAGAATAGCACTCACCGAACTACTCTCCGCCGTTACAGATTTCTCTTCGCCAGCCGCTAACAGCTTGTTCAAAACGACCATACCTTCATTGTTTTCCGGAACCTTTGTCTTCACAGACCGGGACCGCCAACGTCCAGCTGCAATTTCACTGAACGTTGGTACAGCGGTTTCGCCTATCGCACTAGACTGCCTCTCCGAACTAGTTGAAGGTTCCGATGTCCTTGTATTTTCCGATGCCACGCTGGTCACATCCAACCTGTGGTTGATGCTCACACGTTTCGGACAATTCGCCTTCCGATGCTCCATACTGCCGCAAAGAAAACACTTATTTTGCAGTCCTTCGTAGAATACACGTGCTTGGAAGTTCCGCACGTGTATCGACGCTGGGATATCGCTTTTGATCTCCATGTGTACGCCTCGCACGGATGTCCATATCGGGAATCCCGTCTCTGCTCCGTATTTCTCCCGCACCATTCTTTGAATGACTCCATATTTGGACAGCACTGAAGAGATTTCTCTATCGTCGATCTCCGGGGGGAGATTGAAAAACCGGACATACCTGAATACGGTTGACGCTGCAGAAAACGTGACCCTTGTTGATTCATACTTGCTGTAATCGAAATCCATCGCCGATGGTAGCCGCAGTAAAGCAGCCTTCAGTTGGTCTTCCGTCTTGAACTTGATGAAAACACAGTTTTCCTTCGGGTCCTTGTACATCGAAAGCAGAGTAGCCGGACTTAGACTCATCTTGACCTTCATGAAATGGAAAATTTCATGATCGGTTGGTTCCTTTTTTCCTGGGCCAAAGTGAATTCGCATGGAATTTGCACGCGCTTCTTCCATTTTTCCTATATTCCGTTGTTTCCGATTAGTTGAAGGTCGCCTATTGTTCAAGCGAACAAGAGGAAAGCAGGGTTTACTGTAGTCTCAGCTACACAGCACGATTAATACACTCCGCTATAGACAATATCGACCGACTTGCTTTGAGTCTAAACACGAACGGCTGTTGAAATACAGCTTGGTAAATATACTTTCATAGCTGCCTATTTGTCTTTCAATGCACTGGACAGCAAGTTAATTTGCTCCAAACTGACTTGCGAAAATTTACTCGCAATAAGTCAAATTTTTTTGTCATTGGTGAATTTAATGCCAAACATCGGTCATGGAATAATTCTCAAAGTAATTCCAACAGCAGAATTTTATTTGATGAGTGCTCTTCAGGATATTTCTCAATTCAATACCCTGATAGCCCTACATGTTTTTCCTCTTCTAGAAATCCATCTACGATTGACCTGGTCTTAACCGACTCTAGTCATCTTTGTAGCCAATTAGTTACTTATGCTGATTTGGATTCTGATCATGTCCCTGTCAAATATCCCATGAAGCGATTCTCAATCCTATCAGCTCCAATTTCACTTATTTATGAGCCGACTGGAATATATATGAAACGTATGTTGACTCTAATCTTGATGTGAGCATTTTTTTAGAAACTAAACTTGATATTGACAATGCTCTTGAAACTTTAATAAATTCCATTGTTGAAGCCAGGAGCATTGCAATTCCAAAATGTGAAGTTAAATTTGAATCCGTGATTAAAGACGATGATCTTAAACTGTTGATCCGTCTTAAAAACGTGAGGAGAAGGCAATTTCAACGCACTCGTGATCCTGCAATGAAAATTATATGACAGGATTTGCAGAAAGAAATCAAGAAACGTTTTGCAGATTTAAGAAACAAAAATTTTGAAAATAAAATTTCTCAATTGGACCCTGGCTCTAAGTCCTTTTGGAAATTATCTAAAATCTTGAATAAACCTCAGAAGCCAATACCGGCATTGAAAGAGGAAAACAAATTATTACTAACTAATTGCGAAAAAGCTCAAAAACTTGCTATGCAGTTTGAGAGTGCGCACAATTTTAATTTAGGACTTACTAGTCCAATTGGAAATCAAGTTACTCAGGACTTCGAAAATATTCTCAATCAAGAGAACGTTTTCGAAAATGCCTGGGAGACTGATTTGGAAGAAGTGAGAACTATTATTAAAAAAATCAAAAATATGAAAGCTCCTGGCGATGATGGAACTTCCAGAAAGTAGCTTATCATTTTTAGTTGATATATTTAACAAATGTTTTCAATTAGCATATTTTCCTGACAAATGGAAAAATGCTAAGGTTGTTCCAATTTTAAAACCAGACAAAAATCCTGCAGAAGCTTCTAGCTATCGTCCAATCAGTTTGCTTTCCTCCATCAGTAAACTTTCTGAAAATGTTATTTTGAACAGAATGATGGTCCACATCAACGAAAATTCTATTTTTGCCAATGAACAGTTCGGATTCCGCCATGGACATTCGACCACTCATCAACTTTTCGTGTAACAAATTTGATCCGTTCCAACAAATCTGAAGGCTACTCTACTGGTCTTGCTCTTCTAGACATAGAAAAAGCATTCGACAGTGTTTGGCATGAAGGTTTGATCGTAAAATTAAAAAACTTTAATTTTCCAACATACATTGTTAGAATAATTCAAAGTTATCTGTCAAATCGTACACTTCAAGTTAATTATCAGAACTCCAGATCTGAAAGACTTCCTGTAAGAGCTGGTGTTCCCCAAGGCAGCATTTTGGGACCAATATTATACAATATTTTCACATCTGACTTACCTGAGTTACCTCAGGGATGTCAAAAATCCTTGTTTGCGGATGACACAGGCCTCTCCGCCAAAGGACGAAGCCTGCGTGTCATCTGTAGTCGATTGCAAAAAAAATTGGATATTTTTTCTTCACACTTGCATAAATAGAAGATTTCTCTTAATGCGTTTAAAACTCAACTAATAATATTACCACATAAACCAAAAGCTCTTTATTTGAAACCTTCAAGTAGATATGTTGTCACGATGAGAGGGGTTACAATAAATTGGTCAGATGATGTTAAGTATCTAGGGCTCATGCTAGATAAGAATTTAACTTTCAAAAATCACATTGAGGGCATTCAAGCCAAATGTAACAAATATGTAAAATGTCTCTATCCACTTATTAATAGAAAATCAATACTTTGTCTTAAAAACAAGCTTTTGATCTTCAAACAAATTTTCAGGTCAGCCATGTTGTATGCTGTACCAATATGGACTAGCTGTTGTAATACCAGGAAGAAAGCTCTGCAGAGAAATCAAAATAAAATTTTGAAAATGATTCTGAGGCTTCCTCCCTGGTATAAGGACTGTTCATTTAAGAAAGTGGACACGTATTTTTTGAAGCAAACTGTTTATTTTCGAACAAATTCATGAATTTTCTTGAAATACATGGAAGTCAAAGTAATCTCGAAAAAATTCACTAAAATTTGAACATTTATTGAGCTTTCCTGGATAATGCTCTGACTTTTTTCTTGGTGCCTCCCATCGGGTTCTGCACATTTTTTTCGTAACTTTTCTTTGTGTTACTTACCACATTTTCATGAAAAGAATCCATGGAACTTGCTTATCTTCCATCCTTCTTAAGATGTCGTTTGATTATTGCCCAATATTTCCAAATGGGCCGTAGTTATGGGCAATTCGGTAGAATCTGCCATGTTTCAACAAATTCGGCTTTTTCTTTCTGGACCATCTTCAAAATAGCCTAAGCATAGTGAGTCAATGCCAACCCTGGACAAAACAATGGAGGCTTGTTATACTTTCGGTAGATGGGCAGAAGACGTTTTTAAATGCATCCAGTTCTGTAATTTTCGCCGTTGATTGAACCCGTTGTGAAAAATGTTGTACTTTTCATACCGCAGGAGCAAATTGCTTGCCATAAAAAACTTTTTTCCCAAATTTTTCTGTTCGGATGTATTGCACGTCGTCATAAGCATCTGTTTTCGATACAGTGTTGGAAAATTGGAATTTGGACACTTCGCGATTTAAGCCAAATCTCGGAACGACAGCTTTTCTGAACACCATTTGTGCAGAATAAATCTGAGTGTCGCCATGTTAAACCGACCTATCGCTTGGAATTTACAACTGTTTTGATGTCAACTTTCTTCTCCTGTCAAAATAAACAATTGAGTACACACTGAAACAAAATTTGAATTTTTTCCTTGGAATTTTCACACCAAAATGTTAACAATCAGGTGTCCACTTTCTTTAATGAACAGTCCTTAGTACCAATGAGTTACATAGCATATCCAAAGTTGAAACATTGGAACAAATGTCAAATAAAATAATCAATAATTTCAGGCAAAAATCGTTACAATCTTCTATTGCCACGATTAATGCGTTATATGTTTAGGTTAAGTAAGATTAAGTAAATTGAAAACGTGTTTTTTTTTCTCCTATAAGCAGGTGAAATCAACTCACCTGTAAAAAATCTGAACTGCTACGGCAAATGAAATGTAATATGTTGTCAACAAAATGTTGATAAAATCTTAGTTTTGTTTTACCAAATTAGGATGATAGTGTTGTCTAATAACACAGAACACCTAGATATAAGAAATGAATGTAATGTTTGGAATGATACTAATAAAGAAAAAAAAATACGAAAACTAAGAGCGTCTTGGTGATTAAAAGTAGGGACACTATTCGCCATTGTGACGTTCGTCTTTGGATTCCGAAATATTGAACCTATATGAATCTAGTTTTCCTTTGAATTTGCTTGATTGTGGTATTTGTCTGTACCCCGAATTCAATTCCAGGGTAATACACTAGAAAGAACAATAAACAATCAAAAGAAGAAGATTTTGGTTATTTTCTTTTAAATACATTTTGCCAAAATTGCCAAGTTCGGTGGAACTCGAAATAACCGCCTACCAAATAAAGAAGGGTGAAAGATCATTCTAGAAAAAAGGGATGTACGGGGGTTGCATTTGGTTGATTGACGTTTTTGGAAACGACATTCGGTGAATTGACACTCGGCGATAAGTAGCACAACCAATCGTATTAAAAATTCTAATCATTGCCTATTTATTATCATTTGGATGGAGAACCGGCGGTCGAATGTTAAAAGTAAAGTTAAATAGTTGTAGCCAAATTTAGCCAGTTCAGCCACGACAATCTGAAAAGATAAGTTGAAAGAACAGCTTATTTCTAAAAGAAGGGTTAATCATCTATGAAATGCAAATATATGAAGGATGGTGCATATTGACATGATCAAGTATGAAGATATCTTAGACTCCTCGTCGATGCTTATGTATTTTGAAGGAAGAACCTCCCCTGTCTATTATCGTTGGTGGTCATTTTAAATATTTTTAAGTCAACATACTGGCCTGAAAGACCGTAAAACGGTTAAAAGGACGTTAATCAAAAAGTCTAGAAATAGAGAAATAATTTTCCGGTAAATGGTCCTTCCGGGCAATGGTTTTCCGGTAAATGGTTCATTCCGGTAAATGGTTTTCCGGTAAATGGTCTTCCGTTAAATTGCATTCCGGGTAATGTCGGAGAACCGAAATTGCACGATAAAATTAAGATTAAATTTATTTTTCCAAAATGCTTGCAGTCTCCATAGAAAACTCTTCGTTTCTCTTATATGGCAAAATACAATACTTTTCTAAAACACCAAAAAATAACTTTTGAGCATCGACAGTATTATAAACCTTGTTGATATATATTGTTATACACATGAACTTTGAATTATGTGGCAAATTAAGCAAATACATTTCCTTACAAGCTGACAAACTTGCATACAAGTTGGCTTAAATGGTCAAATTTTGCATTTTCAACAGTCAATATCTCAAACACTAGACGTGCTACGATATTTTTGAAAATGGCAATGGATTCAGCAACCCTTAATTAAGTTAATACAGTCGAAGCGCGTTATAACGACATCGCAAGGGACGGTCGCAATAGAGAAAAGTCGTTACGGAGAATAAATATAACATTAAAATATTTTTCATGGGACCGAAAAATGTCGCTATATAGAGCATTTGTCGTTATAAAAGTTGTCGTTATAATGAGCTTCGACTGTAGTGGTATTTTGATGGTTGAGACAAAAACGTGTTCCGCACTGTTATTGTTATTACATTGTTGCACTTATAAATTCATAAATGCGAATTAAAAGTGCTAAACATCGAATGGTTGTATACGACTAAATAATGATCATGTACACATGCAATTTACCCCATCTACCACCAGAGATACAGATGGAGCACTATACTAAACACTAGACATCCTGTTTACATGATTCGCCCATTATAATCCTTCACAGCCTTTCAATCAAAATCACTCATCTCCGTTATTTTTCACCAGATGGGAGCTAAAACCCCCAGAGGAATATCTAATGCAGAAGAAAAAAAGAACTTCTATAAATATCAATCATAGAATCCATAAATGCTAACGACTGGGTCCATTTAGGCTGAACCCGGAAGCGTATTATGATTTTTCTTTTTTGTGCTGTTAATAATCAAACCGACCGACATTAATGCGTGTATCGCGTTTCATTGATTTCGATGATGGGAAGATTTTTCTAGTCCATTTCATCCCGATGACGGACAGGGGCAAGACATGGGCAGCTTCCGGATTGAAGAAAGAAAAACCGTTTTGCAAAGGGATCCGCTTATAAAGTGGTCGTAAAATAAAATGGGTAATGAAAGACCGCCGGCAAATTTTCCCCGGGAATGATGGTTTTCGTCAGAAACGTAATGGATCTTGTTGCCACGACTTATAATTGTTAAGTAGCTAATTATACTCTTAAGTTTATATATTTATTTGAATTGCATTCACATAAAAATTCCAAACAGTCATATAACAAATTTGTACATAGCATAGTACGCAACAAACATGAATCCAATTTCGATTAGTAGCAGGTCCTTAAATGACAACAAAGAAACTATTTAAGAAAAAACGGATTTGCAGCAAGTTTTTTGTTCCAACTTAAATACCAATTTTCTTTGTTTTGAAAGTCCATTTAGCACAACTCTCAACTTTGCGATCCGATGGAAATATCTTGTTTCTGTTTTGTCCATAAAGCAAACTATCACGTACGCGACGCTAGCAAACCGGAAATCCTTTTACCCTTACCGTAACACTGCTCTGAGAAAAGGGTTCGGATTGCGCGAAGAAGATTTGCGGCGACGAGGGACAAAAAAAAAGAGTACCAGTGATAAACTTAACCTGTCACACAGCCAGTGGAATAAAAGAGAGTTAGTTGAGTTAACTAAAAAGGAAAACGAATAATTTCTACGCTTTAAATTTGAAACGTGATTCTATTATACCTCTGCCATTTTCTGAGTGCACATATCTTTGCTTCATGTCTCCACATCACTATGGTTTAGTATTATTCGGTTTTCCACAATCGTAGCAGGTAACGTTTTGAAAATGATAAATATTGAAAGGATTTTTAGGAACAGTGCCGGTCTTTTATTTCTTATCTTGTTTGTTTGGCAGGCTTGAGCGCCATAGCGCCATAGAGCAGAAATCAATATTTTTCATTGTTTACATTATAATAATTGTTAGTCTTAGAACAATGATAGTTTGAGACACTGAACTACTTGGGGTTTATTCGGGGCTACGGACTACATATATGTTTGGCGTATCATTAAGTCTATTTATGTAAAGGTGATTTGATGAGACAACTAGTATTTTTATTCGAACAGATTGGAATTGGATTCCAATAAATCAATACAGGTATGTTCCGTTTTTATCAACACGATCGGCAATTTTCAGTTGACAAAAACGGAACCGTGACAAAAACGGAATAATTTTCTTAAACAAAATATTTTACAAATTTTAAAATAAAATTGCAGTTTTGCCAGGATAATACACAATTTCATCATAATAATGGACAGTATTGATGTTTAGGAGCTCTGACTAGCATTAAAACTGTTCATTCGCATAAGTTCGTAAATTAGGTGGATTGAAGACTCTAATCAATCAATATTATAAATTAATGCGGTATATCATTAATAGTTTAAGTTTTCTTGGTTAGAATTTAAATGTAAGAAATATGCAATAATAAAACGATAATCATGAATGTGCTTTGCATCATGAGATAGGACACATTTTTAAAAATAACTACAAGGAAGAGAGTCACGCTGATCATTGTTTTTTTTTTGTTCAAGAGAGATTTAACGAGAAACAACTTTTTTTTCTTCTTTTTATCATTATCCTTCTGCTTTTTATTCTTATTTATGGTATTACATTCTAAGTGAGGAAGAGCCTTTTTCCCAGCTTACTGTTTTTATAAACACTTCCGCAGTTATCAACTGAAAGTTTTTTTTTTTGCCAATGTACGTTTATTACATTTTTGACACCCCATTAGCTTAGCTTGCAAGCTTAAATGAATATTTACGGTTTCCTGTGCTTTGGATTGTCAAAATCTATTCTGTAAAATGATTGTGGTGATTTTTCTTCTAATGTTATCACTACCAACTTCGATTGGGATGCACTGAACAGTGCTACCTTCACCTTTTAGATCACGAATAGGCTAGCATTAAACTAAACTTCTAGTGCTTTGTTTAGTAAAACAATATTGAATAAGGACTGTTCATTTTATAAAGTGGACACTTTGTTTATGCTATAACATTTTTATTTATATAGATGAAATCGTAATCGGTTTTCTGTGCCTCGTTCAACTATTATTCTACAATGCTATGAAAATGCTTTTGGTTGAAGAGCTATGTAGTTTTTCCAAAACTCCTAAGATAAACTGTTCGTCAAAGTTTAACATTATTTTTCACAAAACAAAAATCCTAATATTTTTGAACTAATTGTATGTTTGTATCCTTTACTATTCTACTAAAGGTATAGCTTTAAAAAAAATCAATTATATTCCACAATTCTCTGACATTAGGTAACTTTAGTGATTTACCCATTTATGGCCATATTTGCTGATACACCATCCTTTCACTCTCAGCAAAAGAGAAAAGTAAAAAGCGTGTTCAAAACTAGTTTGGATTACTAAAGAAACTGTATTTGTATAAACGAGAGCTAAATCGTGAGTTTAAATCACAGTCTTAAGTACAAATTTTACTGTTTATGGTAGGTTTACTAAAAAGTTTCATACTTTTAAAATCATGTACGCATATTTATCGATCTACAGCAAATTGTAAACGGTTTTCTCCGAATATTTCAATTGGTAATGTCAGAATAACATATTATGAAATTAAAATGTGGAAAATAAAATCGATTTTATTACAGCAGTGTTGCCAATTTTGATGATTGTCAATGTACTTTGACAGGTCTTCTAAGAATAAAGCAATTGTGTTTCTATTGTGCTTTAAATGTGACGTGGGGACTAAATAAGTAACTCTATGAAGGCGTAAGTTATTTTTCATATTAATACTATATTAACACTTCCCCAGGACTCAACTTTAACCAAAAAATTTTACTCATATCAACTCCCTTTTATTTTATTATATCTGTAAAATAGTTGCTCGAAAAATAACTTGATTTTTTCCATCAGACTTCTGATTGATGATGCTTTCGAAGAACAAGCCTTTTTTTTAAATAAAAAATATAAATTGTCGAATTTTCCAGCTAATTTATAACAATAATTGATTTTGATAACCTCCAAAAATCGACCATTTCAATCGTTGCTCCATATTCGTGTGAAATTTAATTATTTTAGAGATTTTGTTTTTATCACAATATTGTACAATTCTAGTCATACGATGTGCAGAAAACCGATTGAAATTTCATTGATAAATTAAAAAGATACAGCATGCACAAGGTGTACACTTTATAAAATGAACAGTCCCTAGGTTTGTCAAAAACACAAAAGTGTACAAGCTCCAGAACAAGCATAACCAAATTAGATCTTTTTAATAAGAATTTCTTTTTTTAAGTTTTCTGAATAAGCGTATTGGTATAAGCTCTCAATTGAACTTTTGGTCTCCGCGTGAAGAAGAGGCGAGTGTTTGTGCAAAGATCAAGATCCCAACAAATTTGAGATAGGAAAGTGCATGACGTGGGGCCATCCAGTATCAACCGTTTCTCAAATTGTCACCGATTTCAGTTCTTTTCCCTCTTTCTTGATGCAAACTAATTGTAAGGAGATTTCAAATATTTCAATATATTGCTGGACCTTTTCTCCTATCCTTGTAACAGGACCTAATCAATGGCTGTTGCTATAATCTGTGCAATGTTATAGTGTTTGAGAGATAAAAGATAGGTAATGTACCAAATATGACGGGGTTGATAGTCTTATCAAAAATAAAATGTGCCATTACTAAAACATTCTCGATCTAATTCTCAGGTACATCCCTCACCCCTTATAACAAAGAGCTAATAACTCATTTATATGTGTCTATTCCATTCACATCGAAAATTATATTAACCATGTTAAGAAAAGGGAGAGATCTCTACAACTCTCTTAAGTACGTATCACAAATTCAAGTTGTTGCTAGCAGGCTTGATAATACTCCACAACATCATCAGAGTTCAGTGACATACTCTAAAAAAGCGTAATGCTCTTGACTCTTTGCGAGGAAGCGAAAAAATGTAAACAGAGAAACAACGAAAAATGAGCGAGGAAGATGCAAAACAGAGCAAAATTCCATATAAAAAAATGCCTTTACAACTCTGCGAGGGCTATTTTGTTCAGGCGGGACACTCAAGAGTTCTTCTAAAGTGTGAGTAAATGTGAGCATAGCAACAAGAGAGAAAAAGTATCAGAAAAAATCCTCGTATTTTTTGCACTCTCACTCGAATCGTTTGAGGATCTGTGTTGAATCATCAAGATCTGTGTTAAAGCATCAAAAACGCTTCATTTTTATATCGCAGAGGAGTTCTGTCAAGCCTGGTTGCTAGGACGTGGCCAGAGCAACTCTTGACTGTTGAAAGACGCGTCAATCTTGTCCAACAGCCCATGCTAAGTTTGAAAACTCTAACTGAATAGCGGATAGGAAGAAGTCAAACCTTATTGAATCGTATATGACTTGACATGTATTATGTATCGTAGGTGATCAACACTAACATAAAGTCGAAATATCAACCCTGAGGCTGTTGTAAAACATTTAATAGCTTCATAATAACTTTTAAGTTTATATTTCAAGCATTTAAAAAAAAAATTTTTTTGCGCTCACTTTTTTTACGCTCCCTCTATTTGCGCCCCCTCCATTTACGCTCCAAATTCCAACTTACGCTCCCTCTATTTACGCTCGAAATTCCAAATAACGCTCTCTCTTTTTACGCTCCAAAAATTCCATTTACGCTCCTGCCTGATCACGGCACACGAGAACCAATTTAGTAGCGTATTTATGGAACGGGACCGATGAGTAGATGCCGGAAATCGATGTCTGATACCATTTTGAATCCAAGATGGCGACTTCCGGTTTGGAAAAATAGATGTTTGACGCCATTTTGAATCCAAGATGGCGACTTCCGGTTTGAAAAAAAAAACACTTGAAACCCATGCAATATGGATATTTTTGGAACGGGACCGATGGGTAGATGACGGAAATCGATGTTTGACGCCATTTTGAATCCAAGATGGCGACTTCCGGTTTGGGAAAATCACTTGAAACCCACTTAATATGCGTATTTTTGGAACGGGACCGATGGGTAGATGACGGAAATCGATGTCTGATGCCATTTTGAATCCAAGATGGCGACTTCCGGTTTGAGAAAATCATTTGAAACCCACTAGATATGCGTATTTTGTAACGGGACCGATGGGTAGATGCCGGAAATCGATGTTTGATGCCATTTTGAATCCTAGATGGCGACTTTCAAAAAAAAAAACATATATAGTGGGTTTCCAGTGATTTTCCCAAACCGGAAGTCGCCATCTTGGATTCAAAATGGCATCAAACATTGATTTCCGTCATCTACCCATCGGTCCCGTTCCAAAAATACCCATATTTAGTGGGTTTCTAGCGATTTTCCCAAACCGGAAGTCGCCATCTTGGATTCAAAATGGCATCAGACATCGATTTCCGTCATCTACCCATCGGTCTCGTTCTAAAAATACCCATATAGAGTGGGTTTCAAGTGATTTTCTCAAACTGGAAGTCGCCATCTTGGATTCAAAATGGCGTCAAACATCGATTTCCGTCATCTACCCATCGGTCCCGTTCCAAAAATACCCATATATAGTGGGTTTCTAGTGATTTTCCCAAACCGGAAGTCACCATCTTGTATGCAAAATGGCGTCCGACATCGATTTCCGTCATCTACTACCCTTGAGAAGTACCACGGATAAACCCCACCTCTTCGCAAAATTTGTTGAGAAAAAACGAAAAGCTTTATTACGCCTCTAATTCTTTTTACGCTCAAAATTCGAACTTACGCTCCCTCTTTTTACGCTCCAAATTCCAACTTACGCTCCCTTTTTTTACGCTCCGAATTCAAACTTACGCTCCCTCCTTTTGCGCTCCGATTCTTTTTGCGCTCCCCCCCGAGCAGGAACAAATAACTCCCCAATAACTTATACATACCATATATTGGTATCATACCAAAATAAGGTATTGTTCAGTTGTCAATACCTCAATTTGGTATTATAATGGTTTTGAAAAAAATCTTTAAAACAATTAAAAATACTTCATTGAGGTATTACACAGACATTGAGGTCTGCTGGAGGTATTGTACTACTATTGAAAAATTTCACTTTTATATGAAAATCCATCAAGTAATATTTAGGTATTACAATACCTGATCTAATTATTAGCTTGGTATTTGTAGAATATGCAGAAGGTATTATTTGAGGTATTTTACCTCTTATGCAGGGCTCATTCATACCTCATTCAGGTATTAGGTATTGGAAATTATCTGGTATGGAATACCTCAATTTGGTATTCACTAGTTATTTTCTTCTGCTCGGGCCCAGTTAGGGGCGTAAAAAGAGGTTTGGCTGTAATTTGTTAACGAAATCGGAACGTGACATAATCGGAGCGTGACAAAATCGGAACGTGATAAAAACGGAACATACCTGTATTAAAATTTTGCTATTGCATCTTATGCGCCGTCCACAAATTACGTAAAGCTCTTGAGGGGGGCGGGAGTATTCTCAAGCGTTACGGCTCATACAAAAAATCACGGGACGGGGGAGGGGGTTGAACATTGCAAATTTTAGCGTTACGTAATAAATGGATGCTGCTTCATGTCTTTAGATTAAAATAAATTCTCAATTTTTTGCCAAATTGACGTAAGTAACTTGCATACGGTTTTGAGAAATATAATTAAAAAGAGAAGAACGCGGTACAGCATTCAGAGAGGCAAAGTGGGCTGTCAAAAAGGAAATCAAGAGTCCAAAACGGGTATGCTTTGATTGGCTGTTTAACGATAAGCTTACGACGATCGATGTGCCATCATAATTCATATAACGGAGGGAATTAGAACTAAGTTAGAGGTGACAGTTTCGCAATTTGGAAGTAAACATCACCTCCAAACACTAGCGATTTTGCGGTGGGATGTTGACGTTTGATCACAAATAGTCCATGCGAGAGTACCAATTCGAGTCCGTGGGGTGACGCTTACAGAGTGGAAATGGCTAAGACCAAAGATGCCATGGCACCCCAAGAGAAGTTGCCCGAGTTGCTGCGAACGATAATCGATGTACTTTTCCCACATAATCCCACAAGCTCATGGCCCCCAGCCCCGTATGCGGCAGATGAAGGAGAAGAAGAGGCGAGAGTGACGAACGAAGAGCTGGCAGAAGTCGTGAAATCATTCGCGTCAAACAAGGCACCGGGACCCGATAGTATCCCGAATGTTGCCTTAAAAGCGGCAGTTAAGGCGAATCATGTTGAGAACCACGATGCAACGCTGCATTGATCAACGAATATTCTCGAATGTATGGAAGCGACGGAATTTGGAGGGCCTGTCCAACAACCAGTTTGGATTCGGGAAAGGTAAATCTGCTCTGAACGCTCTCCAGTCGGTCGTCCAGACGGCTGAGGTGGCAATCGAGCATAAAAGGAGCGGCATCCGTTACTGCGCTGTTGTCACTCTGGTTGTGAAGAATGCGTTCAACAGTGCAAGCTGGGAAGCAATAGCACACGCACTTCACCACCTCAAGGTACGGGTACAGTTGTGTAAGCTTCTAGAAAGCTATTTTGATGGTAGGATTCTACTGTATGACACACAGGAGGGGCAGAAAAGCGTTCGAATTATCGCGGGAGTACCTCAAGGTTCAATCCGTGGATCGCTGTTATGGAATGCAATGTGCGATGACGTACTGAGGCTGCCCTTTCGGACGGGTGTAAGATCGTTGGTTTCGCCAACACTGGGACTGGCTCGTCACAAAACTGAGGTGGTGGTGGTCCGAGCAACGGATAAGTGCCGGTAGGTGATTTCACCATAGAGTCCAAGCGATCCCTTAGGGGTCTTGGGGTAATGATCGATGACAAGCTCAGCTTCGCTAACCACGTTGAATATGCCTGTAAAGGGGTATCTACGGCTATAGCGGCGCTTTCGAGAATGATGTCTAACAGCTCTGCTGTAATTGACAGCAAACGCAAGCTCCTGGCAAACGTGGCGCTTTCCATACTAAGGTATGGAGGACTAATCTGGTCAAAAGCGCTTAGAACGAACAGAAACCTAAAGCGGTTGGAAAGCACATACAGGATAATGTGCTTAAGAGTAGCAATGCATACCGGACGGTATCTAAAGAGGCCGTGTGCACCATAGCCGGGATGACGCCCAACGGTCTCATCATCAAGGAAAATGTTCAATTCTTCAACCAAAGAGGTACTAGAGGAGCCCGTGACACGTGTAAAGAGGAAACGCTCAGAAATTGGCATCAGGAATGGGATAACTCCACTAAGGGTAGATGGACCCATCGGCTAATACCAAATGTGTCAGATTGGTATATAAGAAACCATGGGGAAGCGAACTTTCACCTGACGCAGTTTCTGTCAGGACATGGTTGCTATATGCAGTACCTGCATAGATTCGGGCAGTCCGAATCTCCAGCGTGCCCCAATTGTGCTGGTGTGGAGGAAACAGCGGAGCATGGCCCCGTTTCATTGTTGTGAGAGGTCGCATGCTCGCTACATGCGGAGGGGACACGTCCTTACTTACTTTACTTTTGCTGGCTCTACGTCCTTCAAGACATGACCTGCGCCACAATGTTACGCCAACTAACTCGGTCCTTGGCTGCTAACCTCCAATTCCTCGATCGCCCCACACTTCCAAGATCCTGCTCCACTTGGTCAAACCACCTAGCTCGTTGCGCTCCCCTTCGTCTTGTACCGGCCGGATTTGAGTTGAACACCATTTTTGCGGGATTGTTGTCCGGCATTCTCACAACGAGTCCCGCCCATCGTACCCTTCCAGCTTTGGCGACTTTCGTGATACTGGATTCACCGTAGAGTTGCGCAAGCTCGTGGTTCATTCTTCTCCTCCATACGCCGTTCTCACATACTCCGCCGAAGATCGTCCTAAGCACACGTCGTTCAAAAACTCCTAGCGCTTGCAGGTCCTCTTCGAGCATTGTCCACGTCTCATGCCCGTAGAGGACTACTGGTCTTGTTAGCGTCTTGAACATGGTACACTTAGTACGGACGAGAAGTTTACCAGACCGCAAGGTCTTGTGGAGTCCATAGTAAGCACGACTTCCGGCAATGATAAGTCTTCGAATTTCTCTGCTGCAGTTGTTATCCGACGTTATCAATGATCCGAGGAAGACAAATTCGTCCACCACCTCGAACTCATCCCCGTCGATCGTCACGCTTCTGCCTATGCGAGCTCTATCGCGCTCGGTTCCTCCAGCCAGCAGATATTTCGTCTTCGACGTATTTACCTTCAATCCAACTGTTCAGCAACCACCTGGAACGTTCTTCCGACAATGTCCACGTCGTCAGCGAAACAGATGAACTGGCTGGATTTATTGAAGATCGTGCCCCGCATGTTGAAGCCCACCCGTTTCGTAACACCTTCTAGCGCAATATTGAACAGGAGGTAGGAAAGACCATCGCCTTGTCGAAGTCTATTGCGTGTTTCAAACGGGTCCGATAATGCACCCGATATCTTCACACAGCACTGTACACTATCCATCGTTGCTTTGATCAGTCTAGTCAGTTTCCCGGGAAAACCATTCTCGTCCATAATCTTCCATAGCTCTTCGCGGTCGATGGTATCATAGGCCGCTTTGAAATCGATGAATAGGTGGTGCGTAGGGACTTGATATTCGCGACACTTTTGGAGGATCTGCCGTAACATAAAGATTTGGTCTGTCGTCGATCGCCCGTCCACAAATCCGGCTTGATAACTTCCCACAAATCTACTTGCCAGTGGCCATAGACGGCAGAAGATGATCTGGGAAAGCACTTTGTAGGCTGCATTAAGAATGGTGATCGCTCGATAGTTCTCACATTCTAACTTGTCACCCTTTTTGTATATTGGGTATATTATTCCCTTCTCCCACTTCCCCGGTAGCTGTTCTGTATCCCAGATCCCGGCTATCAATCGGTGCAGACAAGTGGCCAACCTGTCCGGGCCCATTTTAATAAGTTCCGCTCCAATACCATCCTTTCCAGCTGCTTTGTTGTTCTTGAGCTGTTTGATAGCATCCTTAACTTCGCCTATTGTGGGAGTTGGCACGTCTCCCTTATCCGCCGTACTGATGAAGCCATTCCTCCTGCTGTCTTGATCTTCCTCCTCTGCGCCGTTTAGGTGTTCATCGTAGTGCTGCTTCCACCTTTCAATCACCTCACGTTCGTCCGTCAAGATACCTCCATCCTTATCCCGGCACATTTCGGCTCGCGGCGCAAAGCCTTTGTGGGATGCATTTAGTTTCTTGTAGAACTTACGTGTTTCTTGAGAACGATACAGCTGCTCCATCTCTTCGCACTCCAACTCTTCCAGGCGGCGCTTTTTATCCCGGAATAGATGGGTTTGCTGTCTTCGCTTCTGTTTGTATCGTTCCACGTTTTGACGGGTGCCTTGCTGCAGCATCATCGCCCGCGCTGCATTCTTCTCGTCCAAAACCGTCTGACACTCCTCGTCGAACCAACCGTTCCGTCGATTTCCTTCCACGAACCCAATGGCACCTTCCGCTGCGTTGTTAATGGCTGCTTTGAGACTACTCCAGCAGTCCTCAAGAGGGGCTTCGGTGAGCTCTTCCTCTTCCGGCAACGCTGCTTCAAGGCTTTGCGCGTAATCAGTTGCGACTTCGGGTAGCTTGAGTCGTTCCAGATTGTACCGTGGCGGGCGTCGGTACCGAATGTTGTTCACAACGGAGAGCCGTTGGCGCACTTTAACCGTCACTAGTGGTCCGAATCGATGTTTGCACCGCGATAAGTTCTGACGTCGATAATGTCCGAGAAGTGTCTTCCATCAATCAAAACGTGGTCGATTTGCGATTCAGTCTGTTGGGGTGATCTCCAGGTGTACCGATACGGGAGGCTGTGCTGGAAATCAATCAGTCTAAGGCCGTTTTCGTTCGTAAGCTGGTGAGCGCTGAACTTCCCTATAATCGGTCTAAATTCCTCCTCCTGGCCAACCTGAGCGTTGAGATCTCCGATAACGATTTTGACATCATGGCTTGGGCAGCCGTCGTATTCACGTTCCAGCTGCGCGCAGAAAGCGTCCTTATCGTCATCGTCACTTGCTAGGTGAGGGCTGTGCACGTTGATTATGCTCAACTTGCACATTCTGTTGTCGATAAGCCACCACCCAATCACGCGCCTCTGCATTTCGCCCATCACGATAAAAGCTGTGCCCAGCTCATGTCTGTTGCCGCAGCTCTGGTAGATGGTATAACCATCCCTATACGTATGTACCGTCGACCCTTTCCAGCAAACCTCCTGCAGCGCTACGATGTCGAACTTGCGGACCCTCAATAATTTGGAAAGGACACGGGTACTTCCCAAGAAATTGAGAGACTTACAGTTCCATGATCTGAGTTTCCAATCGTTAGTCCGTTTTCGATGCCTGGGTCTATGCCGATTGTTCCGGTCCGAATTTACATTGTATGCTTCCTGTACTGATGATTTTTACGGCTGGCTTGTAAGGCCTGCACCAACCCCCTGTCTCGAAGGAGGATCATCGTGCACAGCACTGTTTAGAGTCCCACGCTGGCACTAGGACGATGATCAGCCGCTCCTAACATGGAGAACAGACGCTGTTTTGAGCCGCCCCTAACATGGAGAACAGACGCTCTGATAAGCTACACCCTCAGAAGAGAGGAGCCCCCCTTCCCTGTCAGCATACGACCAAGGTTCCACCAGGGTTGGTAACCGGATCTTCCCTAGGTTACTCGTATCCCAGGCGGCACCACGGGGAGGTAGGGATAGGAGTTACTGGACAAGAGGCTAAGGACCACAAATGGGGTCTATTTTATACCTGCAGGTACGCAAAGTACCAATGGTACGCATTGTCCAGTCATTTACCACCCTCATTTACCACACGTCCCCCGACAATATTATACAGAGAATGTGTGCGGATGCCGAGTACTGGAATGGAGTAACTAAGGCTGTCACTCACATTATGTTAGAATTGCCTGCTGAGGATTAGCCCTGCCGAGGCTGGTCCCTTGTAACATTGTTTAAGTCGGCTAGGAGAAGCAGTTTGCCTAGGCTACTTCTGCTACATGTATTGTGCTATATGCACTGGCCCCTACCCGAAGAAATACCGTAAAATGATTCCGGGGAGATAAAAGTCTGAGACCAAGGGTAATGTCGAAGAGAATTGCTCAAGTACAGTGCATAGGCTGGTTTTAGCGGATCGTCTTTGGTGCGTCATTCTCGCACTCCCTGCGTTACCTTCTCAGGAGTTTGAAGATTTCCCCTTGTAAAAAAAAGTGTGAGATAGGTCTCGTCCTCTATCAGCACCGCCACGTCGCGATTCGCCGGGACAATCGAGTTGACCACCTTAACCAGCTGTTGCCGCTACGTCATTGCCTGCAGCTCCGAAACCAGTGGACGCGACTTCCGTTTCCTGACGTGTATGTTCATGTTCACGAGATGCTTTTCCACTGTTAGGCCGGTTGCACCGACCTCCCGGCCAAGCACACGCAGCAAATTTTCCCTCGGTTTTCCTTTTCAGCTTCATTTGGAGCTTCTTCTTGGTCAGGGTCGTCGGACGTCCGGAACCGGGCTTTCTTTCGATGCTCTGATTGCTGTCTAATAGTGCCCAAATGTTATAGACGTCGGAACAGGCGTATCCGGCGTTCACAAAGTGCCGCACGATGTCCGCTTTCGACGCGGCGGAGTTTCGTTTTTTGAACGCGCACACTGTTTTTGCCATCACGGTTAGAGTTCGACTCATAGATTACTATGATTGATGCTACATGGGTAGTTTCGTCAGTGCGGGTAAAGGTAAACCCATGAAAAATTGGCAATTTTTGTCATATTTTTTTTAAATACAAACACCAGGGAATCCGGAATCGGACAGAATGGTTTCAAATAAGTTGAAAGATTTGGAAAATACTAATGATTCATGACTCAGTTATAAATAATGATTCTAATTTAATCCTAGAACGAGATTCTCGCAAAATCTTGAGGAGCATTTTCACAAAATCCAGGTGATGTTTCTATTGGAACCTTGGGTAGCACTGGACGGGAACATGTGAAGTTTTAACAGAAAGCTTTGTGGAGTTTTGACAGTATTCTGAGTAGGTTGCTCAATAGACTGATGCAAATTTTGAAGTTTCTGCTTCCCTATGCTTAAACGATGTCAATTATGGTGAAAATCATTCTCCCAAAATTTGAAGTGATTTAGAAGAAATTTGGTTGTGCACACGCCATTTGAAGTTTATATGGAAATTACTATGGGAAAGGCAAATCCTCTGTGTTCAGCCCTCTATCCCTTCGTCGTAATATTTTATGGAAAAGTGAACAAACTCTTCTCATGTGAAATCTTCCCAGCTACAACTTTGCCGAAGACCACATTTTTTGCTGTAGAACATAGTAACCTGAATTACTTGATCTATTCTTCCCGCCAGGAGCACCACTGTTGCCTGCCTGGTGAAGCATGTAAACTGCAAACCCACATTATGATGATGAATTACATTTTTTCCTGACGTCCAATAAAAATGTGGTCTTCGGCAAAGTTGTAGCTGAAAGAATTTCGCATGAGAAGGGTTTGTTCACTTTTCCATAAAATATTATGATGAAGAGAAAGAGAGCTGGACACAAAAGGTTGGCGTATTCCATAATAATCTCCATATAAATTTCAAATGGCGTGTACACAATCAAATTTCTTCCGAATCACTTAAAACTTTGGGAGGATGTTAATTATCATTATTGACATCGTTTAAGCATAGGGGAGCCAATATTTCAAAACTTGCATCACTCTATTGCTCATACAATATTGTACTTCATCCTCATAACGTTTAGGACAATATTCTTCGAACAAAACTGGGCTAGATGATAATATCATGAGCACAGTTCTGACATAATCAATGGTGAAATGTTCAGCAACAAGCATCTGTTTTCAATATCTATATATTCTACAAAAAATAATTTTCCTTAGCAGATTCCGTCTATACCTACTAATGAAAGTGTTGTGTTTCGATTGAGTTAAAATTGAATTCAGGTTGCGTTCTGCGTTCTCGGGTTCTCTCGTGGCGTAATAGATATTGCGCTTGTCTAGTGAATAGAGACTTGGAGTTCGGTCATTACCGAGAACACGTTAAACTTTGTAAATTTCATTTAAATTTGTCGAGTAGTTAAATATATAATGTTTACATTTTCTTCATTTTTACTAATATAAATAAGATTTAAACGATTAATTCAGAATCTAATATATTGCTTAATATATCCAAATCAGAGTTTTATCGGTCAAAGTTACTGAATCGCCTTCCTTTTATTTTTTTTTTTAATTTTTTTATTAGTATCATTCCAAACATTACATTCATTTCTTATATCTAGGTGTTCTGTGTTATTTGACAACACTATTATCCTAATTTGGTAAAACAAATTTAAGATTTAATTAACATTTTGTTAACAACATATTACATTTCATTTGCCGTATCAGTTCAGTTTTTTTTTTACAGGTGAGTTGATTTCACCTGCTTATAAGAGATAAAAAAAAAGTTTTTAATATACTTTACCTAACTTAACCTAAACATATAACGCATTAATCGTGGCAATAGAAGATTGTAACGATTTTTGCCTGAAATTATTAATGATTGTATTTAACATTTGTTCCAATGTTTCAACATTGGATATTCTATGTAACTCATTGGTACTATACCAGGGAGGAAGCCTCAGAATCATTTTCAAAATTTTATTTTGAATTCTCTGCAGAGCTTTCTTCCTGGTATTACAACAGCTAGTCCATATTGGTACAGCATACAACATGGCTGGCCTGAAAATTTGTTTGAATATCAACAGCTTGTTCTTAAGACAAAGTTTTGATTTTCTATTAATAAGGGGATAGAGACATTTTACATATTTATTACATTTGGCTTGGATGCCCTCAATGTGATTTTTGAAAGTTAAATTCTTATCTAGCATGAGCCCTAGATACTTAACTTCATCTGACCAATTTATTGGAACCCCTCTCATCGTGACAACATGTCTACTTGAAGGTTTCAAATAAAGAGCTTTTGGTTTATGTGGGAATATTATTAGTTGAGTTTTGGAAGCATTCGGAGAAATCTTCCATTTTTGCAAGTATGAAGAAAAAATATCCAAACTTTTTTGCAATCGACTACAGATGACACGCAGGCTTCGTCCTTTGGCGGAGAGGCCTGTGTCATCCGCAAATAAAGATTTTTGACATCCCTGAGGTAACTCAGGTAAGTCAGATGTGAAAATATTGTATAATATTGGTCCCAAAATGCTGCCTTGGGGAACACCAGCTCTTACAGGAAGTCTTTCAGATCTGGAGCTCTGATAATTAACCTGAAGTGTACGATTTGACAGATAACTTTGAATTATTCTAACAATGTATGTTGGAAAATTAAAGTTTTTCAATTTTACGATCAAACCTTCATGCCAAACACTGTCGAATGCTTTTTCTATGTCTAGAAGAGCAAGACCAGTAGAGTAGCCTTCAGATTTGTTGGAACGAATCAAATTTGTTACACGTAAAAGTTGATGAGTGGTCGAATGTCCATGGCGGAATCCGAACTGTTCATTGGCAAAAATTGAATTTTCGTTGATGTGGGCCATCATTCTGTTCAAAATAACCTTTTCAAAAAGTTTACTGATGGAGGAAAGCAAACTGATTGGACGATAGCTAGAAGCTTCTGCAGGATTTTTGTCTGGTTTTAAAATTGGAACAACCTTAGCATTTTTCCATTTGTCAGGAAAATATGCTTATTGAAAACATTTGTTAAATATATCAACTAAAAATGATAAGCTACTTTCTGGAAGTTTCTTGATGAGGATGTAGAAAATTCCATCATCGCCAGGAGCTTTCATGTTTTTGAATTTTTTAATAATAGTTCTCACTTCTTCCAAATCAGTCTCCCAGGCATTTTCGAAAACGTTCTCTTGATTGAGAATATTTTCGAACTTCTGAGTAACTTCATTTTCAATTGGACTAGTAAGTCCTAAATTAAAATTGTGCGCACTTTCAAACTGCATAGCAAGTTTTTGAGCTTTTTCGCAATTAGTTAGTAATTATTTGTTTTCCTCTTTCAATGCCGGTATTGGCTTCTGAGGTTTTTTCAAGATTTTCGATAATTTCCAAAAGGGCTTAGAGCCAGGGTCCAATTGAGAAATTTTATTTTCAAAATTTTTGTTTCTTAATTGAGCAAAACGTTTCTTGATTTCTTTCTGCAAATCCTGCCATATAATTTTCATAACAGGATCGCGAGTGTGTTGAAATTGCCTTCTCCTCACGTTTTTAAGACGGATCAAGAGTTTAAGATCATCGTCTATAATCACGGATTCAAATTTTACTTCACATTTTGGAATTGCAATGTTCCGGGCTTCAACAATGGAATTTGTTAAAGTTACAAGAGCATTGTCAATATCAAGTTTAGTTTCTAAAGAAATGTTAACATCAAGATTGGAGTCAACATACGTTTTATATATATTCCAGTCGGCTCGTAAATAATTGAAAGTGGAGCTGATAGGATTGAGAATCGCTTCTTGGGATATTTGAAATGTAATAGGGACATGATCAGAATCAAAATCAGCATGAGTAATCATTTGGCTACAAAGATGACTAGAGTCGGTTAAGACCAAATCAATCGTAGATGGATTTCTAGAAGAGGAAAAACATGTGGGGCTATCAGGGTATTGAATTGAGAAATATCCTGAAGAGCACTCATCAAATAAAATTCTGCCGTTGGAATTACTTTGAGAATTATTCCATGACCGATGTTTGGCATTAAAGTCACCAATGACAAAAAATTTTGACTTATTGCGAGTCAATTTTCGCAAGTCAGTTTGGAGCAAATTAACTTGCTGTCCAGAGCATTGAAAAGGCAAATAGGCAGCTATGAAAGTATATTTACCAGACTGTGTTTCAACAGAAACACCTAAAGTTTCAAAAACTTTAGTTTCAAATGATGAAAACAGTTGATGTTTTATACGCCTATGAATGATGATTGCAACTCCCCCACATGCCCCATCAAGTCGATCATTACGATAAACAAAAAAGTTAGGATCTCTTTTGAGTTTAGATCCAGGTTTTAAATAAGTTTCGGTAATAACTGCAATATGCACGTTATTAACCGTAAGAAAATTAAACAGCTCGTCCTCTTTACCATTCAGAGAACGAGCATTCCAATTTAAAATATTTAAATTATTATTTGGATCCATTAGAAAAACGTAATCCAATAACAATTTGATTTGTAAATTTTTACACCTACTTGGACTGCTTCAGTCATAGTGGTGGCTTTGAACATTGCATCAATCATTAGATTTAATTGTTCAGTTAGAAAATTAAAATCAGAGGCAGACATGTCATGTGATTTCCCATTGGAATTTCCGGTAGACGAAGAAGCGGAGTTACCTGTGGCGGTAGGGTTTTTTCCATTTGATTTGAAACAAGTAGTATGGGTACCCATGGATCGAACAGGGGAGGAGTTCGAATTTCCTGCTACGATATCGGCAAAGGATTTACCGTGGGTAGATACATTCGAAATAGAAAGATTCGAACGGCTACCCGACGGATTAAAATTAGTTTGTGAATGAGCGTGATTATGATCTTCCTGATGGGTATGATTCATGATCAAGCGATCGTTAACTGAAAAATGAGCATTGTTCGATACTCTACCAGGCAAATTCCGGAAACGACCGTTATCGTAACGGATATTATCTTTCATCTGCCTGGCACGAGCCTCAATGACCCTTTTGCGTGAAGGACAATTCCAAAAATTGGACTTATGGTTAGCCCCGCAATTACAACATATGAATTTGGTGGTATCTTCCTTCACTGGACAGACGTCTTTGGCGTGAGAAGAACCTCCGCAAATCATGCATCTAGCATCCATGCGACAATTTTTTGTACCATGACCCCACTTTTGGCACCGACGGCACTGAGTGGGGTTCTGGTAATTTCCTCCAGGTTTCTGGAAATGTTCCCATGTCACTCGGACATCAAACAAAAGTTTTGCTTTTTCTAAAGCTTTAATATTATTTAGTTCTTTTTTGTTAAAGTGAACCAAATAAAATTCTTGAGAAAGCCCTTTCCGAACAATGCCAGATTGGGTTCTCTTTTTCATAATGATTACTTGGACTGGGGAAAATCCAAGTATATCATTTATTCCATTTTTGATCTCTTCAGGTGATTTATAGTCACTTGAGAGACCTTTCAAGACAACTTTGAACAAACGTTCAGTTTTGTCGTCATAAGTAAAAAAATTGTGCTTCTTCTCTTAAAGATGTTTGAGAAAAAGTTCACGATCTTTTAGAGTTTCCGGCAAAACGCGACAGTCTCCTTTCTTTGCGATTTGGAAGGAAACCTTGATTCCCCTAATGGAGTTCAAGATCTCCTGCCTAAATCCCCCAAATTCGGAACAACTGACCACGATAGGCGGCACTCTTTGCTTCCTCACTTGAATCAAAGAGCCTGGGCTAGAAGCTGCTTCGATTTGGTGTTCGGAAAATTCGTCTAGAGCATCGAACTGATTGCTCATTTCGATACAATTATTCATTTCACCCTTGGAAGAAAGTTCGCATTCCGGGGAAGCGTCCATTCTTGCCACGTGTAGTGACAGTTTTAAAACCCACTTTTTTGGGAGGAAGTAGTGAATTCAGAGATTCACCCTTCCTTTTGTTAGTTGTTGATACCATGTTTAATTAATAAACGAAAGAAGACGTGACCTTCGAAAGGTTTTTTTCCCAAGACGGTGTTCAAGAAGGATTACCACCGCTAGCTTTCGCCAACGGGTCCAACGAAAAATCGAAGGCACGGGTCCAAACAAGGATCGTAAAGGGATCAATAGTAGAAAAAATAGTACTGTTTTAGTAGCACTGAAAAGTACCGTTATTAATTTTAGCACTGAAAAGTACTGTTTTTGTAGCACTGAAAAGTACTGTTTTATTGCTTTAGGTAGTTTTTAAGAAAACTTCCAAGAGCAGAGAGAATTCGTGTACGCACAGCACGAAGGTACGATGCGCACTGAATCGCCTTCCTTGGATTGCTTTGCTCACTGCTTGCCGTAAAGCGTTATTTATGTTTCAATCCTGCTTGATTCGCCATAGGTACCTACATTCTTTGGCGTTCACTCGCGCATCAATCTATCAGAATAAGGCAAATAAAAGTAAAACGCTGGAAATCAAAGTTGAAATGGAATGTTTCGAAACCGTCGAGAATCAAAGGGTTCGTTTTTGGTTCGTTCGCGAGTACTTACATCCACAGGACGCGGAGTGTGCAAATTTACATTTGATCAAAATTGCTAGTAAATATTTGACGACTCCTTTTCAACCGATTCACTGTGACTGAACTTTCGAGTCGAAGTTTCTCGTGTGCCCTGCTGCGATTTTTTTATTTTCTCTCCTTTCCAATTCTCAGGAAAAATTTCATTGCATATCTGGTAAGATGATTATTTTATTTGCCAAATCCATTCAGGTTGTACCAATGATTTTGAGTGCCGGAAATCGAGTGCTTATGTTTCTAGAACAGGTGATTCCATCGTTGTCTGCAGCTGATGGATTATTAATTCTTTTACCGTGTTACGCTCACTGTACTGTAGCAATCAGATGGCCATGTTCACACGCTTATCCAATATTGAAGCATTTTGACAGAACTGAATGGAGAAGGAAGAAAACAAATATTATATCTTTAATTGCGAGCCAACAGGATTGTTAGAGCGCTAATTAAGTCCTAGCTGTTATAAGGGGTCATGTACAAATTACGTCCCGCTCCAAGGGGGGAGGGGTGGTCGAGCCAAGAGTGATAAGTCGTACAAAATTTTCGGAGCGCTCATACAAAAATTGTGACAAAGGGTGGGAGGGGGTCGAAAATGTTGAAATTTAGCGTGACATAATTTGTGTTCCATCCCTTATGTTAATTCCTCCCGTTTAGCTCGTGATGACATTAGTTAACATAAACGCCAAAACGTGAACAATATCCATTCCATATTTTATGGATTTTTACCACTTTAAAATGGAGATGTAGCGAATCCAAACTTCAATTTCAAGAGCACCAATCTGGAGAACCGTATACCAGTTTAAGCTGAAAACTTAATCGATTGGTCACCACTAGCTAGTGACCCATCGATTAAATTTTCAGCTTAAACGGATGTTTGGTTCTCCAGATTTGTGCTCTTGAACATTTGAGGTTTGGTTCCGAATCATCTTCACCTTAACAGTCATGTTTGTTTGCTTTTGCGGCAAGATATATTGAGCAGCAATTGTCTATGCGTGAAGTTCATATAATTTTTATTCAGTCCTTTATTATAGCAACTGCAAAACGTGAATTGTGTTCATGTTTATATATTTTGCTGATCATTATAAGCAAAATGAGTTACCCGTACGATTGTGAAATGTACTAGAATATTATGAACATTTGTATGAGAAGTAAAAACTTAAACTTTGAGCGCGATTTTCTCAATGCCTACTAATTCAATATGAGACAGTTATGCCTTTATGGGCAGTTTTGTACACTATTAAATACGATAACTGATAGCAAATACCTCGAATGACATATTTCTGCTGTTTTGCGAAAATGGGGAAATTTAGATAGTATATAAAGGATTATAATTCAATGTAAAGCCTCTCTCCAGATCTGGCGGTCAATAAAGAAAGTCAATATGCCAAACGCAACTGTTGGGGCTTCATCCAATCAACCTTTTTTTTTTTTTCAATTCCTTTATTAGTATCATTCCAAACAATACACTCATTTCTTATATCTTGGTGTTCTGTGTTAGAAAACACTATCATTCTAATTTGTTAACACTAAAATAAGATTTTATTAACATTTTGTTAACAGTATATTACATTTCATTTGCCGGAGCAGTTCAGAATTTATATAGGTGAATTTATTTCACCTGCTGACACTGCCCAGCGACGTATTAGCTTGTTGATACACGAAAAAATGTTCGTTCAAATTGCTTCAAAATTGATTCATCAAAAATGCTTTCTCAGTTGTACCAATAGTTGAGATAGTGTTCCTATAGTGGAGGATCCCATAAGAAAACAACGAATACCGCAACTATAGGAACACAAATTAAAAATATACCGCAACTATAAGAAGAGTGTACCAATAGTGGAGGTAGTATTTTTCACTGACATTCCGTTGGTTAGTGCGTTGAAATTATTTTTCTTATTTAGTAAATGGTCGTTGAAGGGCTTCATCCCATTACCCCAAACGCCATTACCCCGAACGCCATAACCCCGAACGCCACTACCCCGAATGGGTCATTATCCCGAACGCCACTACCCCGAATGATCCATTACCCCGAAAAGTATGAGATACAGTGCCGTATCTTGTTTTGCGGGCAAAAATGTTGACCATACTTTTATGAAGGATTGACCATTCATGTTTGCATCTCTTATGTACCCAACTAGAGGCTTGTAACAAAAATATAATAAAATTTTATCAGAATATGATATGCATATAATATGATAATATAATTTTGTAAGGCTCCGTTATCCATAGAACATAATAAAACAGAAATATAACATAATGTGTTTTATTTCCCTTTAAGGTATTTTTTGTTCATCATTAACAACTTTGAAACAAAATGAAATGGATACTTATGCATTTCAATAATATACAATATTATCGTATATCGAACAGTATTATAATTTTGATACTTTGTATCAAACATTATAACTTGGTTTGATATGTTTTTGTTAGAATTAAAACACATTTTGTTATGTTTATGTTACTATTCATACACTTTTTGTTATAATTTTAGTTATTTTAACAACATCCTGCATCAAGTTTGTAACAACCTATGTTCGAAAAAAACTTATTACATAATAACATATGCTGATATAATTTTGTTATGTATCCTTAGTCGGGTAAACTGGTAACTAATGGTGCATTCATTTCATCGTTAAAATGTTCATCATATATTTTCCCTTCTTTCATTTTTAGCTATTTTTTCGAAATAGTTGATTACTGGGAAAGTGCCTGTTACTCAGCTCAGTGGGTACTTTCGTAGTTCAAGGGATCATTCACAAATTTAATAACGCCAAAACATGCCATTTTTGAAACCTATCCACCCCTTCGTAACCCTTTTTGTATAGAAATTCTAAAAATCTACAAAATGGGCTTTCAATAAAACAACGCTTTTTATTGACTGATAGCTTTCCTTGTCAAATTACCATTCTTGTACATTTGGCTTTATGCACAGGGGTGTCAAGGAAATTTTTAATGATAAGACTCACCACCGGAAGAATTCAAATCCATACTCTTAATATGGTCAGCTGCGTACTTTCCGGTATTTGAACTTCTTGGTGGCGTTCATATTTCAATTTTGTTTTTAACAAAGATTTTCCTTTCTTATGAATATAGATTGTGCCTTGTTACAGTGATTAGTCCCGTCATAGCTGCAAGCATTTCACCAGAAATTAGCCCTTCTTTCTTAAATAGACTGTCCTTTTAAATTTTCGTTGGATTAGCTAGTCACTAATGTTTTCAAAAGGAAAAGTTTGTTTTATAAGCAAGACATACCTAAGGCATTCATTGAAATTAATCTTGCTGTCATTCTAATGAGAAATTTTCCTTCTTTTATCTTATTGTACTAAAATAGTCAAGCCTCTTATGGAACTGCTTACCACTTTGCAGCTATTATAATTTATTCATTGTCTGGAATCAAACACAACTATTTTTGGCGGTTATTTAATCGAAATTCAGCTAAATGATCTTACAAACCAATGAAAGATCAGAGGTCACAATTTTTCTAACACGTACAAGTGTGAAAGCACAGAGAAACAGACGTAACACTTTGAACGAATCTCGATCAAATTCATAGTCGTGAAATCATGTACGCCCAATGCTAAAAACACTGTAGTTGGCCGATGGACCAACAGGTGGCGGTAGAGTCTAAACGTCAAACACGAACAAAAACGACGCGAGCGCTGCCGGTGGTCGATTGACTACCTACCCAATATTTGAATCGATCGTTAAAAACTTGGTCGATGGACAGCGATGAGAGTGTAACGTCTGTTTGTCTGTGGTGAAAGCGTTTCTATGCCACAGCCACTATTGTCTATAATACAGGTCTTTGCGGGTTTCATAGAACACCACTTGCAGCGATAATATCAGGCACGGCGTGTCTGGTAGAACAATATTATCACAAAAAAATAGGCATCGCTAAATCTTTCAGCATTTGAAAATATAGGTTTTTAGCTTTCATTTGACGGGTTCCCCAAAAAAATCCACCGAGGGATCCCGAACATTTTTTTTATTTTAAATTTCTGTTCCTTGAAGTACAATATTTTCAAATATAATCATGGTAAAAGACAGTTTTTTTTCTCTCAAGCTCGATGGTAGCCCAAATAAAAGTTGATATAAAATAAAATAAAAGTTGATATAACATAGATATATAAGATAACATATTGTAATAGACATAACTGTCCTATGTGATCTTGGGGATACGACACTTACTCGTACAGTGGAGGACACACTCAGTTGAGTTCAACTAGTTTTCATTCTTTTACCGAGATCCGCACAGCTGAGCGGTCAGCAAATTAATTTTAACTGATATGTCAGCCTAACATCAAGTTTACTCAAAACAGCACCTTCGGGTGCCGTTACCAAACGTCACTTTTACTAAGATGTCAACAAACGACCTTTTACCGAGATTTGCACAGCTGAGATTGGCATTCGGATTTAAGTGTGTATTTGATTCTAGTGTATAACTGGTTCTGTTCATATTTAGAAAAGATTAATTTTCTTTTCCTTTTCTGTCTGGAATTACACCCCTATTGAGACAAAGCCAGGTTCTCAAATAAGAGTTCTTCGATTACTAATTAACTGAGAACTTGATTCGCCTATCATTAATGGTTTTTTTTTTATATTGTGTGCAAGAAAAATATACTCAACCGATGAGATCTAATCAACCATCCTGAAAATTCCACAAACTACGTAATGCTCTAGGGGGAGGGGGGAATAGCGTTTAATTTTTCCATACAAAAAAACGTTATGGAGGGGGATGGGGTGAGGTGGTCAAAAATTGATACGAAATAGAGCTCTTTTGAACCATTTTTACAAATCAATATCACTTGCTGCTGGGTTGTCATATTTTCCATATATAAAAAAACAACATGCCAAAATAGTGACTCTTTGATTTGAAAATAGTCTTGCATTTGTGTTAACTCAACTGTTATATCCTTGCAAATATCGTGGTCAACAGGCACAATCTGGCTTCATAAATAAGCAAAAATGCCACTTTGAGGAACAGCAAATCTATTCAAGATTCAAGAAACGCCTTTCCATGACCAAGTAAGTACTAACAGTTTGGACCAGACCAAAAGAATCATTGAGTCAATTTTTTTTTTCAAACAGTACGAAACAGTCGATAAAATTCGAAATCTTTGGAAGTTTGTTCATTATGTCTCTGCCACGGAAATTCCATGGACATCTGACATAAAAAAGGGACACATGATTTGATTTTGGAGATCCTAATTTGATTCCTTCTGACTTAAGTTTATGGAGCTACTGTGAAAACAGAGGCAGAGCTCAAGGCAGACTCTTGAGTCGTTATCATCGCAAAAAAACCCCAAAAAGCTCCAAAAGGTAATGTAAAATGCATGCTGTATGGAGCTCATTTTGCTACGACCAATAAATGCAGCCACTTGATTGATGTTGCTTTCATGAAATAGCCCAAAAATTGCAAAAGTTGCACCCTGTATTCGCTGATGTCCGCACGAATGTGAAGGTATCTTTTCGAGATATTGAAACCCTTAGAATAAAGTCATAAAAATCTACTGTAAATTGCAGTTACTCAACTCTACGGGGCAAGTGAGCACATGACATTTAACTTGTTATTCTACCTCATAATATTTACCGTTGCTAATACTCACATAATTTACCATATTTCATGTTGAAAACATATATTATATGAATATGATATCAATCTAAAAGAAGTATAAAATGGTAAAACTTTCTTGTTTGTAAGCTACTTACGTGTTTTAATTACTGCAGTAATTGTGAAAATTGTATTATTGTTGTTCTGCTTGTCAGAAAACCACTTACACGGTGGAATTATTTTTATGATTTGATTTAACAGGAAATATCTTCCACTATATTCTTATTAAATTTTGAAATTCCAAGCTAAAAACATCAAAATAACTTCAATACTATTAAAAAAAGTCTGTGGAGTGTCACTTTCTCCGGGTGCCTCAATAATATTCCTAATGAGGATTTTTTAAGCTTTTTGCTAAGGCTTGGGTAACAGGGCGTTTAAGCATATTCCATTTACTTTCGTAGGCCGTTGTAATGTTGATCCATTTTACTTTTAATCTTTAACGGTTGATTGGCAAAGAAAATAACTAAGTACTCAACGAACTCTAAGCTGGGAAGCAGGCTATGTCCCAGCAGAGGTGTAATGCCAGACAGAAGAAGAATACATTTACCAATACATTTACCAATAACCATGAAAAGAAACAGTGCTCGGTTAGATATACTTCCATAGTATGAATAAGTGAACAGTCGAACTTACAACATATCTAATCGAATAAGTGTCCTATAGCTCAATAAATCCTCAAAATCACATAAGACAGTTTTGTTTTTAACAAAATGATACTCAATAGATATGTATGTATATTTATTTTATGAACTTTTATATGGAAATAATACTTTTATCCAACGAAGCTGTCTTTTGCAATGATTACATTTAAAAATAATGTGCTCTAAGAACAAAAATTTTAAATAAAAAAAATGTTCGGGATCCCTCGGTGGATTTTTTTGGGGAACACGTCAAATGAAAGCTAAAAACCTATATTTTCGAATGGTAAAAGATTTAGCGATGCCTATTTTTTGTGATAAACCCTTCCCATAAACACGCCGTGCAGGGTGATCTTCTATTGCCATCGTTTACGAAACAAAATCTTTTGGAAGATCTTAATGCTAGATGCAGGTCATCTAAAAAAACTGAGTGAAAGAAGTGGGTACCAGCGTCCAAAAGGAGACATTAATACATCCTAATTTTGTGCATATTATAGCTCTCCTTTTCATAATAAATTCACCCTTCTTTTCGAAATAGGCTGTTCTTCAGAGAATTGCAGTATGGCTGTGTGAGATTCTACCCGATTACCCCGAATGCCATTTCCCCGAATGTCATCACCCCGAATTCCATTACCCTGAATTCCATTACCCAGAATGTACCATTACCCCGAATTCCATCACCCCGAATTTACAATCATTTTGACATGATGATATTGATGACATTTCCCATCATATTGGAATTCGGGGTGATGGGTCGTTCGGGGTTTTTTGAATTCGGGGTAATGGGATTCGGTTTAATTCTCATATGAAATGGTACAATTATTTCCCCACCTTCTAATTATAATTTGTCTGAAAATGTTATGCATTCAGGGTAATGGCGTTCGGGGTAGTGGCGTTCGGGGTAGTGTCAAAAAAAGAGTCTATTTGGAGATGTACCCTATACTGTACAAAATATGGACATTTTTTGCGCTTCTTAAAATGTGAGTGATTAAATGAAGTTGAATCGTGCTTGTGGAGGTTATTTGAAAATGTACCCTATACTGTACAAAATTTCGTTTTCAACATGTAAACAGTATTTGAGATTTTAATATTAAAATATAAGCGAAGTATCAAATTTAAGCGTAGTTTAGTGCTTATCTAATCGAATATTGCATACGATGTAATCGAAAGGTCTATTTTGTATGATTAATTATTAATTGTATTGTATTAATTGTATTATTAATTAATTCAGCAGTGTCTTAAAACTAAATGCCTGAAATTGCTATTTCAGGCATTTAGTTTTAAGACACTGCTGAATTAATTAATAAATAGTTAAGCATATGATAAACTTTGTATTAATCTCTTGTCTGTTTCTTGTTTTCGGGGCTGTTTGGGCACGTCAGGAATTAATCATCAATGTTAACTTCCTTTTCCCGATCAGCCTAGATAGCCGCGTAGTGTCGGTAGCGGTTGTTTCAATTGGCTAAGAATTAACACTACGGACTGCCTGTTCCGGTGGTATAAGTCCACCTAACAGGTGACCCCTAATTCATGCGGCTTTAAGCTTACCGTGCCTAAGAATGAATGGTTAGGGGGGTCTAAATAAAACCTAACCGCAAACGGAGCCTGTGGAGTACCAGGGCGCCCTCTACAGTATTATGCCCTTCCTGTGCTACCCGGAGCAATGGTACAGGTGACCTTGTGTTTTTCCGAGATAATCGGCTGCCCTTCTTCAGTCTCAAGCCTGAGGCTAAATAAGGGTGGGAATATTAATACGTTGTAACTTAGTTTAAATTTTCACCTCTATGGTTTCGCATTATGCGTATTACACAGAGTGTTCTGTGCTTTTCGCCTTTGGCGACTTTTAAGAGATACCGATATGTTTTTTTTTCGCTGCTGGTCTTTTTCGTTCTGAGATTGCGAAAAGCTTAATCCTGCCTAGTTTGGGTAGTGGCTACGGTTAGGATAGCTTTGTTAGACCAATCTTCAGCATAAAAAATCAGCAATGATCAATCTTTGTAGACTCATGCAAATGCTACAGCTCAAATGGCGCTAGTTCAAAAACCTTACTTTTGTGAACTTTTATCTAGGTTATCTTGTGGACCCAGTTTATGCTACTTTCAGAAACAAGAATTGGCAAACTCGCGTGCCATGCCTTGTGCATGCGTGCTCGTAAATAGCGCTATCGTTGCTACACTCGTTTCTGAGTTAACAACCAGAGATGTATGTGCTGTCACAATTGATATTTCTGTATGTGACCTCAATAGGAAATACGTCTTTCGTTGTGTGGTGTATTTACCACATGATGAACCATCCGCAATGGATGATTTCAAACGAGTTGTCGTTCACTGCCTATGAAGAGGCCTTCTGCTGATTGTGGGCAGTGATGCTGATACTCATCACATCATCTAGAGCAGTTCAGCTATCAATTTGAGAAGCTCTCTGATAAAGTGCTTAAGTAGTTCAAATCTTGGATTACTTATTTTAGGGAATCGTCCAACCTTCTTGGTATCTGCTAGAGAAGAAGTGTTAGACATAATACTCTGCTCGAACAGAATCAGTCACAAGTTGACGAATTGGCATGTATCAGATGATGAATCATTATCTGATCATCGCTACATACACTGGGAATTGGTTGTGACCAAATTCCATGGATCCATGGATTCCGTCCATTGGAAATCCTAGTGATTCGGATGTTTCCACTTCCGGTGAGTTGGGACACAATTGTCCTTGCTTCGAGTGATCTCACAATTGCTTGTCACTTTGCTTATAGGAAATTTTCTACACAACTCCCTTCACAGGAGAAGTGGACGTCTGGCTGTTTGTAAAGTATGTCAGATAGTCAGGCTGCTATAAAAGCTCTTGCATCGGCCAACTCAAGGTCGAAGCTTGTTATCGCATGTCGAACTCAAATTGAGGAACTGAATTCAGTCAACTCTGTAAACCTTGTATGGGTACCTGGCCATTCTTCCATCGCTGGAAATGAATTGGTTGATGAGCTAGCTCGCGATGGAGCATCGCATGACTTCATTGGCCCTGAGCCGGCTTTTCCAATTTCGAAGTGCTAGGTGAAGCTTCAGATTAATTCTTGGGCGGCAACTCAGCACAAGCAATATTGGAATAGTTTGGAGTCGTGTCGTTAAACAAAATTGTACATTACTGAGCCATCTCCAAGGGTGGCGAAGTATTTAACAAATCTGTCAAAGCAGAATTGCAGTGTCTTGGTCAGAGCGTTGACAGGCCACTGCCGACTCAACTATCACATGGCAAATATTCAGCGTGTTGACTCATTTGTGTGTGATAGTTGTGACTCCGATTATGGTACTTCGTATCACCTGATATGTAACTGTCCAGTTTTTGCGCAAATGCGATTCCAATTACTTGGTAAACACTAATTAAGTGAAACTGAATTCAGAAGCCTGAATCTTCAGGACATTTTGTTATTCTTAACCCGCTGTGGTAATGAGCTATAGGCGCTCTTTACGCGTTTTGCAGTGCCCTTTTAAGGGCGCTGTTCGAACCCATTGTGGTATGGAGCTACATGCTCTCAATTCGCTTATGCGATCTTCCCTCTTCAAGGGACCCCACTCCTATTTCCTCCCATCTTTCCCTTCCCTTTCCTCTCCCTTCGGGTAGATGATGAAATAGGCTCAAATATGGCGATGGCACAAACCTCCCAAATGGCGGGGAACGTGCCTCTGGAGCCGGCCTTCTGATACCTGATACCTGATAGTATATAAAATTTATTTGCTGAAAATCTAGATCCTTTTTATCTTCTTGAATTTGAAAAATACATTGTAAGTTACAGCCAAAGTTGTTTAATTCTCATATGAAATGGTACAATTATTTCCCCACCTTCTAATTATAATTAGTCTGAAAATGTTATGCATTCAGGGTAATGGCGTTCGGGGTAGTGGCGTTCGGGGTAGTGTCAAAAAAAGAGTCTATTTGGAGATGTACCCTATACTGTACAAAATATGGACATTTTTTGCGCTTCTTAAAATGTGAGTGATTAAATGAAGTTGAATCGTGCTTGTGGAGGTTATTTGAAGATGTACCCTATACTGTACAAAATTTCGTTTTCAACATGTAAACAGTATTTGAGATTTTAATATTAAAATATAAGCGAAGTATCAAATTTTAGCGTAGTTTCGTGCTTATCTAATCGAATATTGCATACGATGTAATCGAAAGGTCTATTTTGTATGATTAATTATTAATTGTATTGTATTAATTGTATTATTAATTAATTCAGCAGTGTCTTAAAACTAAATGCCTGAAATTGCTATTTCAGGCATTTAGTTTTAAGACACTGCTGAATTAATTAATAAATAGTTAAGCATGTGATAAACTTTGTATTAATATCTTGTCTGTTTCTGGTGTCAATATGACCCCACTTTGAAGGGCTCTAAATTTTTCAACAATGAAAATACAAAATATATTGCTCTCATATTCCAGGAATGTTTTAATAGAAGTGTTTACTATGTAATGATGTACAAGAAAATCTATCAGAAACAGTCATTTTTTTATTATTGGCCACCTGATCACCAATAGTTTGAGAATCAGCTACTTGAAAATATTGTTCGCACATTTTTCCTATGACGCACGCTATGTCTGAACCAGACGATTATAAAAATCGAATGTACATCGGGTTTTTTCTCGGTAAAGTTCAGTTTTTGGGTTATTTTTTCATAATCGGAAGGTTTTAAAATATTTCATCGGTGAAATTTTGATTTTTTCCACTTTTTAGCTATTTTTCATACTAAAATCCATGAAAACCCCGTTTTTCGCCGCATTATTGCTCATACAAAATGTATGGAAAAAATTTTACCGATAGAATATTTTAAAACCTTCCGATTATGAAAATATAGACCAAAAACTGATCTTTTGAGAGAAAAAATCCGATGTACATTCGATTTTTATAATCGTCTGGTTCAGACATAGCGTGTGACGGTATGTGACGTGTTAATGTATACGTTGAATTGTCAACATCACAAAACTTAAAAAATGTGTTGTAATTTGGGATTCTATGGATGTGGTGCTAATGCACATACACCTGATCATGCTCTGCCTTTTCTAGCAATATGACTACAAAAGAGGTTGGGACTCATAACATGTCTGATACTGATAAAACCACTAAGCAGTTCTCGCTGAAACCAGGCCGCCATCGGCACCCATCATTAGAATTCATATCGTATAGAGAAAGGATATAGCTTTCATTTGAGGTTTTTAAAAAATTGGCGACCATTTTGAATTTGGTCGCCATCTTGCATTTTGTTAGAAAAAACCGTTTTTTCACCTTTAGCGCACCGCTCGTTTTGAATTCTGAGATCACCATCTGAAAGCTGAGGAAAAAATGCTAAAGATAGGCTACAAAAACAAGATGAGCAATGGTATTTACCATATGAACTGAACGATTTTCTAAATAATATTCTACGATTTTGACGTATATGGTGAGAGCAATCAATGAAAACATCATTTTTTGTACAACAAAGAAACATGTTTTCAATCGTTGGTGTTTGTGTCGAGTCGAGTGAAGAATAAGAGCGTTAATTTAAGTGAAAAAATCTGGCGGCCATCTTGGATTTTGACGACAGCTTGATTTTAAGTAGTAGAATAAGTTTTTCACCTTGTTAGTATTCAACATGTTGAATTTAAAAGCTTCCAAGAAAAACAAGGTAACGTATAATCTTCTTCTTATTATTCTTCATTTTCTTGACGTTACATCCCTACCAGAACCGAGCCTGCTACTCGGCTTTATTAGTTATAAATACAGTTATTAAATAGGATTTTTTTTACAAAGCGATTTTTGATTACAGAATATCTTTGAATTCAGGAATAATGGATGAATGAATTCAATAGATGAAAAACGTCCAAAAACATTGATTGAAATAAACAAACTTTTTTTAACCATATGCATTGTTGTTCATTGAATTAATTTTAAAGATTGTGGGTTGAGACATTAGTAAGTCTTGTGGTAATATCTGTAGTTTCTGGTGTATCATTTTGAGGTTGAAAAATCTGGTGACCATCTTGGAATTCGACGCCATCTTGGTTTTTAGCAGTTGAATTATATTTTTATCAACTTAGCGCTCATCATGTTGAATTATGATGTCTCCGTTAAATATAAAACAATCAGATTCTTTCTTCCTTATCTTATCTCAACTGTTCAACTGATTGTTCATTTCAATCAATGGTTTTAGACCAAATAAATGAAAGAATCAAAGCTATTCCTCAACTCGAAGATATGCAGAAGAACCGTTCAGGTAGCAAATAAGCTAAAAATTAAAAATCATATTTGATCATTTGTTTTAAAGCTAGTTAAGCTGAGGGGCTGGCTCGGTTCCGGTAGGGACGAAACGTCAGGAAAAAGAAAAACAAGAAGAAGAGTGAGTGTAACGGTAGCATTAAAATTCAACATGTTGAGTGCTAACAAGGTGAAAACTCATTCTACTACTTAAAACCAAGATGGCTTCAAAATCCAAGATGGCTGCCAATTTTTTTCATTCAAAATAATACTCCTATTCTTCACCTAGGGGCGATCCATTAATTACGTAAGACAATTTTCGGGGTTTTTCAACCCCCCTCCCCCCATGGTAAGATTTTTTGTATGAAAATTAAAAATAAATTGTATGGCGCGTAAGAAATCTCAAACCCCCCCTCCCCCCATAAACCCTTACATAATTAATGGACAGCCCCCCTAACCCGAAACGATTAAAAATTTGTTTCTTCGTTGTACAAAAAAATAATGTTTGCATTAATTGCACTCAACATATACATTCGTCAAAATCGTAGAACATGATTTAGAAAATCGTTCAGTTCATAGGGTAAATACCATTGCTCACCTAGTTTTTGTAGCCTATCTTACGCATTTTTTCCTCAGCTTTCTGATGGTGATCTCAGAATTCAAAACGAGCGGTGCGCTAATGGTGAAAAAACGATTTTTCTAACAAAATTCAAGATAACGACCAAATTCAAAATAGCCGCCAATTTTTTTTAACTTCAAATGAAAGCTATATATAGAGAAAGGATACGATACCACTAAGTTTGCTATGTGTTTCAAGGGAAATATGTGACATATCACGTGAAGAAATACCCAAGATTTATAAAAAAAAACGGGCTTCTTCGCAAACTGTTTAGCTAGCTGGCGGACGAAGGGTCTACCAATTTGAGAAAACCGAAAGGACCACCCTTAAGTTTTATCGAAAACTAGCGATCAGTGACATAAAATTGGAATTCTAACGATGGGTGCCGATGGCGGCCTGGTTTCAGCGAGAATTGCTCCACTATGTAAAACTAAACTTCTGCAACAAACAAACAAACTGCAACAGGTTTTTTTCGTTTTATTTTCACATATATTATTCATTTCTACTGAAGTTTCATGCCCTCGAACTTTGACTCATTTTGCCTCAAGGGAAAAGTGGGCACCGTTTATATATTTTCAAGAAAAAGTTGTGTGGTACACTTTGGAATTTTGTGTATTTTTTCGCAGCTCGGAAATCAAAATGATTTTATTTTTGGCTTAAACGTTGACTCATAACACGCATATAAGAAAAGTTTTTCATGACTTTTGAAACTTTTTTGAATTGTTTGAAAAATTGTTTTCTTATTTAACCTACAAATGTCTGGGGTTTATTCAACGTGTAATATAAAAAATCGTACCTCTTATATTGTTCTACTATTAACCTATAACAGAAGAAGAGCTTGGTGATATTAAAATAATTTGAAACCTGGTTTTCCGTCAATTACACGGAAAATAAAAATATTTCCAGAAAAATATTAAACATTTATTATTTTTAAAAGTACCGTAAAAACTAATGCCAAAAATCAGTAACTACATAAGCTTCGAGATAAAATGAAAAAGAATAGGGGTGTTCAAAAATAAAAATTTTAAAAATCAAAAACCAGAATTCATCGATTCGAGAATAAAAATAAATCATATGCCCAAAATGTGTTTAGAACGAATTTAGATAACTAAAAATTATATTTAGATCGAAAATAAAATTTTGGGTACTAGAGGGTTAAATACATATATTGACCACTTTTCATCAATATGTCCGCCAACAAACCATTTTTTAGTTTATTATTTAAAATTTTTGATTTGAAAAAAGCATTATTAACTGCTTATAGTATAGAAAGTATGTTTTTGGAAAAATTAAAATGACGCCCTACTCTCTCATTAGGTTTCATGTAGTTTTGATTGGATATCGACTAGACTGTTAAAAAGAGAAGAAGCGAAAGAAAAGTTGAAATTTCGTTGCAGTGTGTAATCGAATTGTGGTTTGAAATACAACCTTCATTATATTTTTTTATAGTAATCCCATGTTGCATTACTCATTAACTATTCATGCTATCTAATGAGCCAGCAGGCAGTTGGCCAGTAAAAAAAATCTATTTTACGCAATTGAGTGGTATGCAAACAAAGCTTTATGCATCGCCTATCATTTCAAATTATAGAACCTAGGCAGTTGGTTAAGAATCCTTATTTCTAGTTGATCTAAATATGAGAATAAAACTCTGATATAATGGAAGCATTAGATAAGTTCATGCTTTACACAAAATACGTGCGAGGTCTTTGTTCAGTAATAGGGCTGGATATATTGGATCCCGATTACAAAAAAGGATTTAAAACTTATTTCACCTTCTTTTTAATGATACTTTATGTGGTGCTGACTGTGAATTCACTTCTCACGGCGAAAGGTAGCACAGAAGTGTTGATGGCATTATCGTTTGGAGGATTTTTCGGACAGTGTTTGTTGAAGTTAATTTTCACACTGGCCAATCGAAAGCAATATTACGTGAATCATACTAATTTGAAAGAATCCATTTATTTCAAATACCTACATGGATCTGAGAAAGAGAAAAGTGTTATATATAAAAATGTTTCTCAGTTGCTCATGTTAGTTAAAGTTACGTCATTGTTATACCTTTCATCGATTTTCCTATTCTCATTATATCCAGCATATATGTACTTTTTCGAAAATATCAAGGTTACAATATTTCCTCTACTGGTCCCTGGTATTGATATCTACTCGGCATATGGCTATGGATTCACGAATATGATTCATATGTTCTTTGGTGTATATGGCTTATTCGGGGCTTTATCATCTGATACAGCTTTCATGATGTTCGTGTTTCACATTGTTTCGTACACCAACCTTTTACAAATTCATTTCCTTTCATTCGCCGAGAAGCTCACTTCCATTGAAGTGAAGTATAAAACAAAAGACTATGCTGCATTTTGTAGTAGTGAAATGAGGGAACTGTATGTTAGTCATAAGGAAGTAATAGACTTTTTATCTTCGCTTAAAATGTGTTATGAAAGTATATGTGTGGTCCAAGTGGCAACTTGCGTTGTTACTATTTCACTCAACTTATTTCTTGCTCTAATGGTATGTAGGTTGTATAAAATTAGATGAAAGTTGATTATTGTTTTGTCTCTATTTCAGTCTGACTGGTACGCAACATATGGATTCCTGCTAGCATCATTATTTCAACTTTTCATCTACGCCGTTCTTGGAACACTCATCCAGCTAATGGTGATTTAAAAAGTAAAAACCTAATCTTACATAAAATAATCTATCAAGTATTTTTAGAACGACAAAATAAGTACACTTGTGTACGATGCGCCATGGCATTTATTACCGAACTCAGACAAACGATCATTTCAGTTCCTGCTGTACAAAACACAAAGACCAATCGAAATGTTTGTGAGAGGCTTAGGTCCCTTAAATGTGGAAACGTTTACTGAAATTATGCGAATGATTTATTCATCGTTTACCATGTTGTACAGTTTTATTGTCGAATAAATATTTTGCATTATTGTTTGGTGTGAATTTGCTTAATTTTTTCACTGCAATACATATTTCTGCTTTAACTTTTACGTGTTTTTGGTTAATATTGGCAACCATGCAGTCAACATATACTCTATTTCATCCCATTCAGGGCCGTATTTACGGTGGTCTATGGGGGCATGACCTCCGTACCCCCACAGTTTAAAGGCCCCCACCAAATTTCGGAATTATTAGAAACCAGTGAAATGATGCCAAAAGTGTAGAAAAAGACAATAAATTTCGTTAGTCTTGTGGAACTTATATAAAATGGTGGCCCAAAACGATAATGCTACAAAAAAATTGAGTTAAACCCCCAAGTTAATTAATTTGGATCCCCAGAAGCTCTTTATCATCAGAATCGTAACGTATCCCCGTTTATCGTAGGCGAGTCCTGCCGCGCTTGGCTCCACCAACTAGCATGTATTTAGTCTTGATCGCATTCACCACCAGTCCAAATTTTGCTGCCTCGCGTTTCAGGCGGGTGTGCAGGTCTGCCACCTTTTCAAATGTTTGTCCAACAATGTCCATATCATCCGCGAAGCAAACAAATCGACTAGATCTCGTAAAAAATCGTAAGTGCGTACGCAGCTGTTGAGACCAGCTCTCTGCATAAAACCTTCTAGCGCAATATTGAACAACAGGTACGAAAGTTCATCACCTTGTCATAGTTCTCGGCGAGATCCAAACGAGCTGGAATGGTTGTCTGAAACCGTCACACAATTGTGCACACCTTACAGAGCAATTGCTCTTACCAGTCTCGTGAGCTTCCCGGGAAAGCTGTTCTCGTCCATGATTGTCCATAGCTCTACGCGGTCAATATTATCGTATGCCGCCTTGAAATCGATGAAAAGTTGATGCGTTAGGATATGGTATTCACGATATTTTTGGAGGATTTCCCGCACAGTATTCATACTGTCCATATATTCGGAATACTGTCCATACTGTTCGGAATTTGAATCAAAGTGTTGGTACTATGAGACACAATGAATAAATTGTGTTCAGCGTTCGGCATTTGAATCAAAATGTTGCTCAATACTTTCATGTACATAAAAAGCTTTTTAACAACATTTTTATCGGCACACCAAATAAATATCTGCTTATTTATGACTATCAGATACATTTTTTTCTCCTTCTTCTTCTTGGCATTACATCCCAACTGGAACAGAGCCTTCCACAGTTATTAACTGAGAGCTTTCATTTCCTAAGCTGCCATTTTCGCAGTCGTATATCGTGTGGCCGGTACGATGGCCCTCTATGTCCAGGGAAGTCAAGGAAATTTCCACCACGAAAAGATACTGAACCGAACGGGAATAGAACTCAGACACCTTCAGCATGGCTTTGATTTGTAGCCGCGGACTCTAATCACTCGGCTAAGGAAAACCCCACTACATCTCAAACACTTAAAATTTTTCATTTTTTTCTCCTTCTTTTTTTTCATGGGACTTCATTGGGACAGCCATAAGAAGTCCAGCTCCAGAGGCACGTTTTCCGCTAATTGCGAGAGACTCGAAAAATTGACCCAATCAGTAACAGATGTTGTTACTCTGTAAGCATGTTTTTTTTTCTAACAATACATGTTATAACTTTGGTTCGTAGTGAAAATAGCACATAAAATAACAAAATTTCCTCTGCATGAAATAAAAATGTAACAAAATATGTTGGAATTCAAACAAATATATAACTCATTACCTTCAAACGGGGTTAATGAAACACCTTTCAACTCAAAGCTATGTGGATAAAAAAATAGGGATTCAGAGGAGATAAAAACCATTTGGTATCATAATCGCCACGCGAAGATTACCATGCGGTATTATTTTTATTAGTATTTGGTATTCTGGTACCGTAATCCGGGGTAACATTGATCATTTTTTTGAATATTTCTTCGTTTGAAAATGCAAATGAATTTTATATTTTTAAAACAAGTACTGCCAGCCATAGCTCGTGACTACATACTGCATTTTGTTTTTTGAAAGATTTAAGCATGTTTACAAAAATGTTTTAAGTGATTTTTTGATTTAGAGCGGTTCCACGCCAAATCGGTAAACGATGTCTGAGGAGGGATGGTAGACAATCAAATAGGCTTTGTAAAAAAAATATACACTTAAAAAAAAAATACTTTTATTTTCATGAAAAAATCGAAATTTAACCTTAAAACTCAAATTGGAAAAAATAGGTATCTTCGATTTTTTTTCAAATTTTTTCTGTAAAATTTCAATGTAAAACCAAATGTTTTAAGCACAGTTTCAACATGGTGCAATCTAAAATAAAAAAGATTTTCTAAGAGCAACTTTTGGTGCATTTCTGAAAATTCAATTTCTGGCCGTAGAAAAGACGTTTTGATTCTTCACCCAAAAACAATTCAAAATGCTGATAACAATGATCTTCCTAAAACTAGCCGTTTTCTAAATATATAGGATTCAATTATATTAATATCATAAAACTTAAGAAAATATGCCCGTTTCATAAGTTACTCCAGATGCTCCACCAACAATGTTACGTTTATCTCTTTCCACATTAATATCCCATGTTTTAAGGGCAGTTTCAACATGGTGCAAATGAAAATAAAAAAGTTTTTCTAAGGGCAACTTTTGGTGTATTTCTGAAAATTCAATTTCTGGTTATAGAAAAGGCGTTTTGATGCTGCAATATGATTCTTTATCCAAAAACAATTCAAAATTCTAATATCAATGATCTTCCTATAAGTAATCGCTTCAAGATATTTGGGATTGAATTATATTAATATTATAAAACTTAAGAAAATACGCCCGTTTTTTGCATTATTCCAGATGCTCCATCAACAATGTTACGTTAATCTTTTTCATGAAAATAAAAGTATTTTTTTTTCAGTATATATTTTTTTTACAAAGCCTATTTGATTGTCTACCATCCCTCCTCAGACACTATTTCTTTATAACAAACGGTTTACGAGGTACAATTTTTTTTAAATGGTGGTGCCAAAAATACATACGCCCTAATCAGAAGTTACTCTCGATTCTAAACGATCCCCAATTATATGAGATAATTTTCGTCTCATATACTTAATACATCTGCGCAGTTTCATCCAAATCGGAATGGTACATGTCAGATTTCAGCATTTTATGGACGATTTCGCGTGGAACCGCTCTTTAGTCGATATGGGGTAACATTGATCACCTATGTTAACAATATTCGGTAATATTGAAAATGTCGTTACTTACTGAAATCATGGCTCCCGAAGCCGAATATGAAGGTCAAACGCTTACAAGTAATTTACATTTTGAGTTATTTTAAAAATAAAAACACCCCGACCCAAGAAAAACGCCTAAAAGTAGGCAATTGCCTAAGGGAATTCTATATACTTTACAGTAATTCGTTAATGTTGCCTAATTGAGCATACTTATGATAGTTTTGACAACGGAATTGTTTTCGGCGATGCCATTTTTAGTAAGAACCGCATTTTCCTTGCTCATATCGTTTGCAGAACTTATGTGAGACATGAATCTTCGGTAGTGTCATCCTTACCCATTGAAATCATTGTTTCGAAAAGTTGACATATTTACGCATAAGGTAAACGCAATTTCCGCAAAAATCTTCACTTTCATTAGCTCATGAATACAAGAAAGAGAAGCACCATTCATGATTTGGAAATGTTCCATCAATAAAAGATGATACGAACGTTTTACGAGATGCGTCATTCCGATCAATGTTAACCCGCTGATCAATGATATCCCGGATTACGGTAGTTTTTTTTTTTTAATTTTGAGGATTACGATATAAGGAAAGACGAAAAATATACGTTTTTCATACTTCCCCTGACGTGGGGTAACATGCAACATACACTGCTACCTAAAGTTAACTATTAAAAACTTAATCTGTATCGTGTTATCGTGATCGCTTAATAATTTACTGCAGTAAAAGCTTGACAATAATCACGAACAGAATTCTCTACTCTTAGAAAACTAATTATTAAGACAACTATATTAATTGAATTAAGAGTATTGAACCAAATCGATTAAAAACTCAATTGGTATTGTACAGGGTGTCCGGAAATTCAAGTAAATCATCAGAGGCGTCGCGTGGCCTCATTGTCAACCTGTGCACTTCTGAATTAGTATCATTTTATTTTTGTCATCATTAGGAATACCTTCGATTAAATTTGAACATAAAAATAATTCTTTAATGAGTTTTCGAATCCTCTGAGCAGAATCTCAAATAGAGAAACTTAAAAGTAGATGGAGTACCGTGTACCTTTTAATTCCGCTCCTCCTTTTAGGAGCGGAATTAAAAGGTACACGGTACTCCATCTACTTTTAAGTTTCTCTATAAAAATAATTCTAATTATGCGATATATGAAGCAATTTCAGCAGCACTGACGAATAGAATTACTGTTCACTAACAATCAGTATTTTTTTTTATTTCAATTCAAAAATGAACACTTTTTAAGTGCATCTCGAAGAAAAGTCAAAATGTGTTTTCATGATGAAAAAAAATAAATAAGATTCTCAAACATTATTTAAATTTTTGATCATCTTAGAAATCGGAAATAAATGTTTGAGCTATCAAACATAGTTCAGATTTTATTTTTTTCTTCTTGCTTTGTATGAGAAATATAGTTAAATTTTTATTTTGAAAATTGACCATACTTTTTTTTCTATCAAACTAATGAAACAAAAATATTTTAATATTTTAAAGTTTTTAATGAAGATTGTGATTACATAATAGTAGCATTCCTAACTATAGGTCGCTTTGTTTCTATTCACCCTACATCTTCTGTTTACCCCGTTTGACGATATCTTTAAAAAAACAAGATCGGTTTCATCGTGTAGGGTCCATAGGGGCAGTGTGGTCCACCTAGGTAAAAGTTTTTGAAAAGCATAAAAACACAATCGTTCCATAAGCTTAATTTGTAGTTTGAAGTATCTCTTTTCATACCACAGTTGTATTTTGTAAAAGAGATTACTTAGCATTTCCTTGAGAATACTTTTGAAAAGCATTATTTTGTGTGTGATTTTACACTACATGGAGCGAAACGGTCCTCAATACGGGGCAATATGAGCCACAATACTAAATCTTATCAGGTATCAGGTATCAGAAGGCCGGCTCCAAAGGCACGTTCCCCACCAGTTGGGAGATTTGTGCCATCGCCATATTTGAGCCTATTTCATCATCTACCCGATGGGAGAGGAAAGGGAAGGGAAAGATGGGAGGAAATAGGAGTGGGGTCCCTTGAAGAGGGAAGATCGCATAAGCGAAATGAGAGCATGTAGCTCCATACCACAATGGGTTCGAACAGCGCCCTAAAAAGGGCACTGCAAAACGCATGAGCGTAAAGAGAGCCTATAGCTCATTACCACAGCGGGTTAAGAATAACAGGATGTCCTGAAGATTCAGGCTTCTGTATTCAGTTTCACTTAATAAGTGTTTACCAAGTAATTGGAATCGCATTTGCGCAAAAACTGGACAGTTACATATCAGGTGATACGAAGTTCTATAATCGGAGTCACAACTATCACACACAAATGAGTCAGCACGCTGAATATTTGCCATGTGATAGTTGAGTCGGCAGTGGCCTGTCAACGCTCTGACCAAGAGACTGCAATTCTGCTTTGACAGATTTGTTAAATACTTCGCCACCTTTGGAGATGGCTCAGTAATATACAATTTTGTTTGACGACACGACTCCAAACTATTCCAATATTGCTTGTGCTGAGTTGCCGCCCAAGAATTTATTTGAAGCTTCACCCAGCACTTCGAAATTGGAATAGCCGGCTCAGGGCCAATGAAGTCATGCGATGCTCCATCGCGAGCTAGCTCATCAGCCAATTCATTTCCAACGATGGAAGAATGGCCAGGTACCCATACAAGGTTTACAGAGTTGACTGAATTCAGTTCCTCAATTTGAGTTCGACATGCGATAACAAGCTTCGACCTTGAGTTGGCCGAAGCGAGAGCTTTTATAGCAGCTTGACTATCTGAACAGAAGTATATGACTTTACCCATTACGCGCTGTTGAAGTGCTGATTGCACTCCACACATAAGGGCAAATATTTCCGCCTGAAAAACGGTGCAGTTTCTACCAAGTGAGTAAAACTGATTCAGCCTTAGCTCACGAGAATATACTCCTGCACCAGCTCTACCTTCAAGAAGGGAGCCATCAGTGTAACATACTATATTGTTTGATATACTTCTTTCCAAATAGCCAGACGTCCACTCTTCCCGTGAAGGGAATTGTGTGGTAAATGTCCTGTAAGGAAAGTTACAAGCAATTGTGAGATCACTTGGAGCAAGGACAATTTTGTCCCAATTCACCAAAAGTGGAAACAACGAAGTGTGTGTAGATCTACGATTCACTGGATTTTTCTCCAGTAGATCCAGTACCCATAAACGGTAAGAGCAAGAAAGTGCTTCTTGTTTAAGATATATGTGTAGTGGCGCAACGTCGAAAAGGGCCTCGAGCGCTGCTGTGGGAGTTGTAGAGAACGCACCAGACATCGCCATCAAGCACATCCTTTGGAGATGGCCCAATTTTGATTGGATTGTTCTCACTTCGCCCTTTTGCCACCACACAAGACATCCATATGCCAATATTGGTCGAACAACTGTTGTGTAAATCCATTTGATATATTTGGGTTTGAGGCCCCAAGTTTTACCAAAGGTTCGCCGGCATTGACCGAAGGCCATACAAGCTTTTTTGACTCTGAAATCAATGTGAGCTGTCCATAAAAGTTTGGAATCTAGAATGACTCCGACATACTTTACTTGATCAGTCACATTAATCTCAGTGCCAAAAAGACGCAAAGGTCGAGTTCCATCGCGGTTTCGTCTTTCCGTAAAAAGAACAATAGATGTTTTATTCGGGTTAACCGAAAGGCCATATTGGCGACACCAACTCTCGACTACCTGAAGAGCACTTTGCATCAGGTCGAATAGGGTGCTTATGCACATACCAACTATCAGAGCTAGATAGTCGTCGGCAAATCCATAAGTTGGAAAACCGCAATTATTGAGTTGCCTCAATAGCGTATCTGCTACGAGATTCCACAAAAGTGGTGACAAGACTCCCCCTTGGGGGCATCCGCAAACACTCAATTTTCGAATCGCTGCTTGACGCAATGTCGAGAAGAGATGTCGGTTTTTGAGCATTTGATGAATCCAATTGGTAATCATTGTAGGTAGCCCATGGTTTCGTGCGGCTTCCAATATGGCATCGAAAGACACGTTATCAAAAGCACCCTCAATATCCAAGAAAACACCCAAGCAGGATTGCTTCTGAGCGAATGCTTTCTCGATATCGTATACAACTTTATGTAAAAGAGTCACAGTGGACTTTCCAGATTGGTAAGCATGTTGATTCACATGAAGAGGCATGTTTGCCAAATAAACATCACGGATGTGATGATCGATAATGCGTTCCAGACATTTCAGAAGAAAAGAGGTCAGACTGATTGGTCTAAAACTCTTCGCGTCCTCATACGACGCACGTCCTCCTTTTGGGATAAACTTTACAGTAATATCACGCCAGGATTTGGGAATGTACCCGGTAGCAAAACTGCTTACAAGTAGCTTTTTCAAAACATGTTTGATAGACTCAAATCCCTTTTGGAGCAGAACAGGATAAATCCCATCCGCTCCTGGAGATTTGAAAGGAGCAAAACTATTAAGTGCCCATTGAATCGATTCAGTAGTTACGATACTGCGAGCCGAGGCCAGAGACTCGTAACTACATGAAAAGACATTTGGTTCATCCGTAGATGCTATGTCCACACATCCGGGGAAGTGTGTATTGAATAAACATTCTAAAACTTCTTCATCGGAAGAAGTAAAGTCACCATTAGGTAAGCGAATTTCGTTCACTTGGAAATCCTTAGATTTTGCAAGAATTTTGTTCAACCGACTGACTTCACTCAAACTGGAAACATTTGTACAAAGGTTTTTCCAGCCGGATCGTTCAGCAGAACGAAGAGCCTTCTTGTAAGCCTTGCGAGCTGACTTGAACGACTCTGATCCAGCTGAACGGCGTCTGTTCCAACTCCTTCTACATTGTTTCCTGAGTCTAGTCAGATCGGAATTCCACCATGGGGTCCCTCTTGTAGTCTTTACAGACCGCAGAGGACATGCTTCTTCAAAAGCTTCCATAATGTAGGATGTTGTAGTATCAACGGCATCATCCAGATCACTTGGATTTTCAATGGACGGAGAATATCCATGAAATTTGGTCGCAACCAATTCAATGTAGAGTTCCCAGTTTGTTGATCGGGGATTCCTAAAACGCAAAGTCTGCGCAGTTACATTTGAATGTTCAAAGAAGATGAAGCGATGATCAGATAATGATTCCTCATCTGATACATGCCAATTCGTCAACTCGTGACTGATTCTATTCGAGCAGAGCGTTATGTCTAACACTTCTTCTCTATTAGAAACCATGAAGGTTGGGCGATTGCCTATGTTAAGTAATCCAAGGTCTGTACTACTTAAGTATTCCATCAGACTGGAGCCTCTCAAATTGATATCCGAGCTGCCCCAGATGATGTGATGAGCATTGGCATCACTGCCCACAATCAGCGGAAGGCCTTTTGTTACGCAGTGTACGACAACTCGTTTGAAGTCATCCGTTGGGGATGGTTCATCATGTGGTAAATATACCGAACAATAGACGTATTTCCTGTTGAGGTCACCAACAGAAACATCGATTGTGACAGCACATACATCTCTGGTAGTTAACTCAGAAATGAGTGTAGCAACGATTGCTTTATTAACGAGCACGCATGCGCGAGGCATGGAGCGCGAGTTTGCCATTTCAAGCTTGCTAAAAGTAGCAAAAACTGGGTCCACAAGGTTACCTAGATAGAAGTTCCCTCTACGAAAGTAGGGTTCTTGAACTAGCGCCACTTGGGCTGCACCATTTTGCATGAGTCTGCAAAGATTGATCGTTGCTGTTCTTTTATGCTGAAGATTGATCTGAGCTAACCTAACCGTAGCCACTACCCAAACTAGGCAGGATTAAGCTTTTTGCAATCTCAGCACGAAAAAGACCAGCAACGAAAAAACCAGATCGGTATCTATTTAAAGTCGCCAAAGGCGAAAGAGCACAGAACACACTGTGTAAAACGGATAATGCGAATCCATATAGGTGAAAATTTAAATTAAATGTCAACATATTCATAATCCCACCCTTATTAAGCCTCAAGATAGAGACTGAAGAAGGGCAGCCGATTATCTCGGAGAAACACAAGGTCACCTGCACCATTGCTCCGGGTAGCACAGGAAGGACTCAATACTGTGGAGGGCGCCCTGGTACCCCACAGGCTCCGTTTGCGGTTAGGTTTTATTTAGACCCCCCTAACCATTCATTCTTAGGCACGGTACGCATCACACCATAAATTAGGGATCACCTGTGAGGTGGACTTTTACCACCGGAACAGGCAGTCCGTAGTGTTAATTCTTAGCCAGTTGAAACAACCGCTACCGACACTACGCGGCTATCTAGGCTGCTCGGGAAAAGGAGGTTAATATTGATGATTAACTCCTGACGGGCCCCAGCAGCCCCAAAAGTTGTATTTTGTAAAAGAGATTACTTAGCATTTCCTTGAGAATACTTTTGAAAAGCATTATTTTGTGTGTGATTTTACACTACATGGAGCGAAACGGTCCTCAATACGGGGCAATATGAGCCACAATACTAAATCTTATTATTTTAATTAGAAAACCTTTTGCAAGGCTTGATTTAGCAATATGTATGAGAGAGTTCTATACAAAAACTCGGTTGAACCCTAATTTGAATCATGCAATTGTATGTCTTGCTGACAGTCCAATAAATCATGGTTCTAAGAGCTTCATTTGTCAGCAACATTGTCATTGAAATAAGTTCAACTAGTTAAAAATAATAGTTATAATTTAAATCACGTGCGGCAATGGAACTGCAAAAATGGCATGTATTGATTGTCTATTTTTGAGCTTTGACCGGCTATAACCATATTGCCCCGTTCCTAGATGGTCCATATAAATCCTGTTGTATTGAAAATTTGTTTCAGAATCAATACAATTTCGTGCATATAATGCCTATAGATAGTGGAAGAACGAAATGCTGTGAAAAATTAGAAACAATAAACAAAACTTTATACAAAGCTTATTTATACATCCAAAATCATATAAGATTTTCGTAGTAGCATCAACGCTTCAGATTTTCATGAATATATAAAGTACAAAATCAGATTTTCGCACGGTTTTTACGTTGGTGGCTAATTGAAGCATACTTTATGAGGTCCCAAGGTTATCAGGATCAAAATCGGGTTTTTAAGTTTAAATGAAAGGTGGCTCATATTACCCCGTTAGACCATACTACCCCTCCTTACCCTACTTAGTGCACGCATCATGAAATATGCTCACTTTTAAAACATACTACAAGCGTGAAGATGCTGGGGTTGACGAAGGACGTGACCGCTCTTGAGTTAGTTTTTTGGTTGTCATCTGATTGGCCACCGTAAGTACCACCGTTCTAATGCTGCATGTTATAAGCGCGGGTTTTAAGGTGAAGATAAATCGAAGCCAAACCTCAAATTTTCAAGAGCACAAATCTGGAGAACCGAACACCCGTCTGAGCTGAAAACTCAATCGATTGATCACCATCAGCGAGTGACCAATCGATTAAGTTTTCAGCTTAAACGGATGTTTGGTTCTCCAGATCCGTGCTCTTGAAAATTTGATGTTTGGCTTCGATTCATCTTCACCTTAACCAGTAAACAACAAAAAGCAACAGCGTGAGTACTGAGTGCCAAGCCAACTAGCAAATACTTCCTACCGCCAGCTGCCAGAAAAATCACGCATGCACCTCACACCACAAGCGTGAGAGCAAGCAAAATGGATCTCTCTCGTGGACTGATTCCTCTCTTGTCTCGCCATCCGCACGCTCGAACAGATCAAATTTGTTGATGTAGCAAAACTGTGCACCGGCCCGAGTTGACGCTTTGGCTACTAACACACTGGCATTTGTAGTTCAAAATGCTTTCTACCACATATACAGGATTGCGTGTACGATACAAGGCAGCGCGTTTCCCGTTGGTTTGCATCGTCGCAGCAGCTAAGTGTAGTATGGAACAAAATGTTACGGAGCATACATCGTGCGAAGCGCGTTAGGAAATTTAGGTCTCAGATCGCGCGTCGCATGAACCAGCTATTGCATTTCATTTGCTTAGCAAAAATTTAATAATTGATTGGTGAAAATTGTATTGCAACTTATCAGCAATAGAAATAATTGAAATGGGCTAAATTTTGTTGAAAGAATTATTATATTGAACTTCAGAAGCAGTACATATTGTGGGTGCTTTGGATGAACGAGTTGCCACCTGTGCAGTGCTTAACGGCGTTAACACTTAACATTTGTTGTAAAAGTATGTTTCACCATACTAAAAGTGATGCAAATAGTTTGATAAATGCTCGATGTTCTGTGATAATCGGGTCTATCATTTAAAGAAGTTCTAAATTATATCCAAAATATACCTGATTGAGTCCACGCTGTGAGATACCTTCTTTCATGTAGTAGAATATATTAACAGTATGGCAAAACAAAGATGCTAAATCCGAAATATAATAACTCAATGGTCGCAGTGGCATCACGTCCCCACAAAGGTTAAAAAGAGCCCGTGAGGCTTTATTACATCGGAGAGAATTAGGATGCTCCCAATGAACTTCCACGTTCCAACCAGTGCATCCCCGCTGTAAAATCTTTATTCCAAAGGCTAAAATTCTTTTACGTATCCCAGACGTCTTTTTGTGTTTGAGGTTAAGGTTCACATCGCAAAATATGCATTTGATCCCAATGAATTTGTTTTTTTCGCGTAAGTATAGCGCTAATGGTGCAACAACCAAACTTATCTTATTGTACGATTTGCTAATAGGTTGCAATGGTTTACATGCAACCATAATAACCAAAAAAAAAACTAAAATTACAAACCATGCTAATTAGATCTGCTTGCATGAAAACTTTTGCTGGCGCCTCTACTTCCAAAATTGGGTAATGAAGCTGATGAAGGAATTTGAAAACGATAATAGATTAATCGAAAGCCAACGAACCAGAAGAGCAAATAGTTTCTACTCTAGAAACCTTCTCGCTATGTTCCTGCCAAATCGACCGCGAGTCTGTTGGTGTGTATGGCCGAAGTCATGCTGATGCTACGCTCATTGGAAGGTAATCCCAATCATCCCAATCTAACTGGGGAAAGTGCGACAGGAAGTAGGGCATCAACTGATTCGAGCCAGCAGACTGTCTTCGGAAATCTTTGCCTAGAGGATGCCTTTTAACGCTCTACGACGCTCTATGGCATGTGTATGCAAACCTGCTTACCCCGTATCTACGTATCTATGTAAGAGGAAGCGCTTAAGCAAATATCAAACCGTAAGCGTGGATAAACTTTTATCGATAAATAGGAAATTGAATTAGATTAAATATTTCCTGTTGAATAATTTCCCCATCGGCTAATGGATGTTTGATGTTGAATTTGCAAAACTTTGGGTTTCTCCTGGTATTTCACTATGGCTTACATGAAATTTTCTTTTGGTTGATCTATCCGAAGCGTGTAGCAGGAATCTTCTATGAGGAGGCTATGAATGGCAAGCTATCTTCAATATGTTCAATATGGAAATGTTTGTAGGCACTAGTATATGATTTGCTTTCTTCTATCGCTCAGTATTATATCTATTTCATTGCTAGGAGACTCAATTGCGTGAACAATTTAACAGAGCCCAATTTTATGATTTGTATGTGTCCCATTAGTGGAGCACTTAAGGAATAACACCTAATAATATGCTAATAAAATAAAATAAATATGTGTTTTTAATGTACTGTAATTCGGGGTAACACTGGTAATTTTTTTTTTAGTGATTGCTATCAATGTTACCCCGGATTACAGTACCATAATCCGGGGGCAAATTGATCACTTGGCGAATTTGATCAGGTCGGTACCAAAAAAAATTTCCTCGCAAAGATGCTGAAGGCACCACAGACATTCCATGTTTTCTAGTTTATAGATGTCTAATGATGATTTTGAACTATTTCATTATAATTAGGGCCAGTTTTGCATAGAAATGTTCATTTTTGAAAGTGTAAGCAATACAATAAGCTTAAACATGAACTACTGAACTCATGTTTGATATCATATGGCATAGCAAGTATAGTTTTTTGCTCATAAAACCGTTTATTCTAATATAATGTGCTTATTTCAAGGTAAACTGTCTACATTTAGGCATATTAGGCAGATTTTCAAAGTTTAATTTTGCGAAAAGTGATCAAATACTCGAGTTGTAAGAATTTCGACATTATATTCAGCTTCAGGAAACCCAAATTTAGTAGATAGGGAATTTTTTATTCCTTATCCTGCTTCGTTCTTTGGTGATCAATTACGCCCCAGTGTGTCATTTTTTTATATTAAAACTATTTTTATGACATGTTAAATACTATCTCATGAAAAGTCGATTTCATAAACTGATAAAGATCAATGAACTACAAATTTTGTCGAATTTTTATTGACATTTTTTGAATTCTGAAGGACAACACAACAAAAATAGTGATCAATTTACCCCAGATTATGGTACATGCAAATATAAAAAAAAAAATAAGATTTTAGCATATTTGAAACGCCCACGAACAATCTGTTCTACGATCACTATTTCATGAAGTCGTAATGAGTTCGTCACTTATCCTTGACAGCTTAGCTATAGTTGAAGAGAAATTAGAAGACGTATCATTGTCGGAAGTCGTGCTTACTACGGATTCCACAAGACCTTGCAGTCTGATAAAATTAACCGCCAGACTAAGTACATGACGCTGATAAGACCTGTAGTCCTCTACGGGCATGAAACGTGAACAGTGCTGGAAGAGGACCTGCAAGCACTAGGAGATTTTGAACGACGTGTACTTAGGACGATCGTTGGCGGAGTATGTGAGAACGGCGTATGGAGGAGATGAATGAACCACGAGCTTGCGCAACTCTACGATGAACCCAGTATCCAGAAAGTCGCCAAAACTGGAAGGGTATGAAGGGCGGGGCACGTTGTGAGAATGCCGGACAACAATCCCGCAAAAATGGCGCTCACCTCGAATCTGGTCAGTACAAGACGAAGAGGAGCGCAATGAGCTAGGTGGTTTGACCAAGTGAAGCAGGATCTTGGAAATGTGGGGCGATCGAGGAATTGAATGCTAGCAGCCATGGACATTGTGGCGCAGATATAGCGGAAAATTCCTAAATCTACGATATGATTAAGTTTAGATAAAACTGCTAAACATAAGCGATTTAATTGTTTCGCGATTATGTTTGGTTTGGTTCAGATGATCAGATGGTTTTGTTCACATATGCATTTAAAAAATTTAAAACCCCCAAAAATATCTTAAAAACAAACAGAATGCAGGTGATAAACTATGAAATTTAATAATGGACTAAAAATTCTACCAACGTGCAGTGTGACGCACATGAAATGTGTTGTTTAATTCATTTTACACCAAACCCCTAGTAATAATCAGTGCAAGCGTATTGTACGGTATATCGGAAACAAATTTCCATTGAAAACAGATTTGTGGAGAATGTCGGGGATACCGCACGTCGGTCGTGCTTTGTTGTGACACGCTTGTGAGTGCTTGGTTGAATGGGAATCGCTTCTGTCGGTGGGGTTACATCAAGACCACCCAACTTCCCAGAGCCATAGGGGAACATGGCTCATTACGCACTGATGTGGTGAAAAGCATTTGACTTATTGAAAGATTCGATTTGTATTCTTTGACAAATGATATCAAAATATGATCCCCTTAGACTTGCCGCGCTACAAGCCTTGGTAATGAACTCATAGACTTTCCTTCAATTTTCCGGTAAAATTTAATTATTTTGCCGCAGTTGTAAGCTTTCCCATTGGTTTTAATAGGAACCGAATATGAGTTTCCATGCTACACGGAGCAAATTTAAGGAGGAACTCGGTTGAAAATGATTTGCTCGGTCGAAAATGATTTGCTGATTTGACCTTTTGTCCCTTCTTTTTTGTTCTTCGACCTTTTGTCCTTTCGATCTTTTGTCTTTCGACCTTCTGTCCTTTCGACCTTTTGTCTTTCGAACTTTTTTCATAGATTCGAGTTCGCCATACTAAATGGCGTTCTACCCCACTCTGTTAAACTAGACCTATTTTGAAGCCAAATTTTCGACATGAAAAAGTTCAAGTTTGGAAATGTTTTTCAAGCGTATATGGTTACAACTTTGAATTGCCTTAAAATGTTGTTCCTCTTACAATAACACGACAAAAATCCATAGAGAAGCATTTTGTACCACAATACCCTAATGCTACCCTTGCTGTTCAACGATAGTTGAAGGGAAACGGCGTGAATTGGATTGGTTTCATCGTAACAGGAGACAAAAGAGATTAATTAACTGATAGCATGCAAGCCATATTAATATCTCGCTCGTTTGCTGCCAGGACATGTAGCAAACACACACTCGTTGAGCAGTGCCGGGTAGAAACTCCAAACGAACATCCCAGACAGATCTAGATCGTTGACGATGAGATCAAATGGGAACAGACAGTCACTTTGTAATGTAGTTGAGAAGATTAGCTGGCTGTTTTTGCTTCCTGATAAGTTGATGTGCTAGTAAATTATTATGATGCTCTTAAATCCATTAACCAGTGCGGTAGCAATTGACAACACATATGTCCAATTCAATTGTTGAATAACTCTCTTAAATTATTTCAAATTGATCGTCTCATAAAAATCTTGTGTAATCTATTTCCAAATGTTAAAACAGTTTTTTTTACCAGGTTTTGAGGTGACATTACAAGAATAAGATAAAAACAAAAACTGTCTTCTTCCAGAGCTGATTTTATTAGCAGGTCCTTTTTTTGTTGAATAACTCTCTTAAAATATCTTAAATTGATCGACTGATAAAAATTCTTGTGTAATCTATTTCCAAATGTTAAAACTTATCACGCCGAAGGTGCATTTAGAGCTTTAGAATAAAATAAAATTTAAAACAAAATGAGAAAAAATAAAATTCTATATTATGTCAAAACAACATCTTGATATCAGATATCATTTCTGACGTCCCGAGAATGCCCGGATTCCCTAGATGAACACAGAATACTATGAAAATCGTCTAATTCCAATGCTATATGATGATTCCTGACATTATCTCTCCACTTGGGGAGAGCCTGCTTCTCAGTTAGTGTTCTTATGAGCATATCCACAGTTACAAACTGAGGGCTTCATTTTTCAATTCGTGTGGCAGACACGAAGATACTCTTTGCCCTATGAAGTCGAGAAAAATTCCTTTACGAAAAGTTTTTCACCGGCTTGATTCGAACCCACGGCAGCAAAGTTTTTGGTGAACCCTTTTGACGTAGGACTACGCCTTTCTTCTCTATAAAGGAGTAAAATTGGAATTTCAAAACCAAGAGCGTTACGTTGGTATGAAATTTTTTAAAGGTTTATAACTTTTTGCTGGCTTAACGAAATTCCTTGATTAGCACCTCAATCGAAAGACAAGGCATCAAAGGTTCATGTCATTTACTTACTGAATCTCACATACCTGTCCAAATAGTTAATAACTGTTTTAAAAGAGAACTCTGACCGGGCGTGCTTCTCAGGCACAGACATCAATAGCGAAGGACCCCCATTTGTCTTGCTTCGCTCAAATCAAACTGACTGTCGACCGACCGAGAGAAGATGCCGTCCGAAGCCAAAGCCATCACCGCTGCCGCCGACAAGAAGAAGAACAGGAAGCGGTCCACAGAATGAGAATGAGATGGTTGTGGCCGCCATCGCAGCCCTAAACAAACGGAACGGGTCCTCTTTGCAGGTAATCGAGAAATACATCGGCTAACTACAACTGCGACGTCGGCAAGAGTGAAGTAAAATCCCGGGAAACTGTCCCCATCGACGGTACATAACAAAATTATATCAGCATATGTTATTATGTTATAAGGTTTTTTCGAACATAGGTTGTTGCAAACTTGATGCAGGATGTTGTTAAAATAACTAAAATTATAACAAAAAGTGTATGAATAGTAACATAAACATAACAAAATGTGTTTTATTTCTATCAAAAACATATCAAATCAAGTTATAATGTTTGATACAAAGTATCAAAATTATAATACTGTTCGATATACGATAATATTGTATATTTTTGAAATGCATAACTATCTATTTATTTTGTTATAAAGTTGTTAAAAATGAACAAAAAATATCTTAAAGGGAAATAGAACACATTATGTTATATTTCTGTTTTATTATGTTCTATGGATAACGGAGCCTAACAAAATTATATCATAATCTGATATGCATATCATATTCTGATAAAATTTTATTATATTTTTGTTACAAGCCTCTATTCGGGGTGGCTGTGGCTGGCACCCGAGCAGCTGCTAAACTAGCGTCGGACTTGTGAAATCGCACAAGATTTCAAGAGTGAGGTACGTTTCCAGATTTCGACATAAGCCCTGTGATCCACCACCTGTTACTGTTGTGCGCCATCTACGCCACGAAACTTTTAGGTGGTTCGTCGCATAAGCAGATTGAGCAGTTGAGGATTCCCCGTTTGGCCATGGCAATCAACTGATAATATCCCGCAGTGCAATTTATCTGTGAGAGCATCGAAGCTAACAAAACCATCGGCCCTTTTCAGGCCCATTAATTGTGTGGGAAAGAGTTGAAAGAGTAATATTTCTGACATTATTAAATTTTATATTCCTCAATAATTCTCACAGCTTCATACAATGGGCGGTATGAATAAAATGTAGTAAAGTTGAGTTTACTACATTATTGGTAGTAAACACTATATGTGGAACACGAGTGGAACATGTTTGTGTCATTTCTCTTAACACCTTTCGAACATAATACAAACAACGCGTTGCTATGAATAAATGTAGCATTTACTACAAATCTACTGGTAGTTAGCTTCAGAGGTTGCTACTCATGCCTTGAGATTGTTGAAATGAATGGAATAATTAAAATTTGAGTAAATATCATGGAAAAAGATGTCAGCTTTGATATTTCGAAAGGTATTTTGAGATTTCCGTCGAAATTTTGATATTTCGAAAGGAATTTTGAGATTCCGGTAAGGAATTTTGAGATTCCGGTAAGGAATTTTGAGATTCCAGTAAGGAATTTTAAATTTGTTTGAGAGATCTTGTATTCTTTCTGGCGTTACGTCCCAACTGGGACATAGCCTGATTCTCAGCTTAGTTTTCTTATGAGTACTTACACAGTTATTAACTGAGAGCTTTCAATGTAAATTGACCATTTTGCATGTGAATATCGCAACGAAGATACTCATTAAGATAATTATGCTCAATCTGACATTACGATAATTAAGTTGTTTCTTAGGAATTCTCGGATGTTGGATGGATTTCAGCTAATTATAAAGTAATTCTTAATTTTATGTAAGAATTCTGACATCCCAGATTCTCTGAAATTCTGGAATCTCTATAGTAATTTGGATTTTCGATAGGCATTCTAGGTTTGTTATAACAATTCTAGGATTCTGGAAGCCAATCTGGCTTTTGATCTGACTATTAATCTTTTGAAATTATTCGGGTATCTTCAACACGGTATTTCTGTAAGAATCTCTGAGATTTCAGTGAGATTCCTGCAAACTCTGGTCCGAATCTTTGGAATTCTTGTAAACTTTAGACCCCTTTTATTTACAGTTCCGTTGGGACTTCAGATGAAATCTTAAATTATAGTATAAACCTTTGAATGTCTGAATGTAAAAATGTAAAGGAATTCAAGGGATACTACCAGGAAACCTACCGAAATAACGAGAATACCACAGAAGTACTAAGAATCCCATATCCATCATCGGAGTTCAACATGCTGTTTTTTTTTTAAATTCACAGAGCAAACTCAAAATTGTACCGCTATTTCACCAAATTCTCAGTACTGGAATCTTTAAAATGTTGCTGTAATCTCAAAATTCCTTCATAGGATACAGATTTCTAGCTAAAATTCCAAAATTATCAGAAAAATCCTTGTTGTCAAATCATTATAAAATCCACATGCACATAAAGAAAATGGTTATCGCGAATTCACACTTCAAATCGTGTAAAGTTACATAACCTACATGAAAGATTACACGATGCATAGCGGGAATGAAGTAATATTCATATTTTCACATGATTTGTCGTGTGAATAAGCGACAAATTTGGCATATATGCATGATTTTATTGATTTTAAGTGTCACTCTGAATGGAATTTTCTTAACGTGCAGCATCACTCTGCACTCTGAATAGAATTTTCTTAACGTGCAGCATCAGTCACTGCTCATGTTTGAAAATAGTAGGTACTACATGTTTGAAAGGTTTTTTATTCATACCGCCCAATATCTCATTTGTTATGAATAATTGATGACACGACAATTTGAGAATGTATCCGCGGATGCTGTTGCAGTGCCATAGGGGTGAAATTGCTCAACATTTCACAACAATTGTAAAATAGAGTGGAATTTCCAACATCGTCTTTGATTTCCCATATTTTAAGGGAACACATCGGTTACAAAAAATATCACATGTAACAAAATTGCGACATATTTCGAACGCCTCTGAAACCAATTCTCATTGACCAATTTCAATAATTTTGCCACCAGAGATGGATCAGAAATTTTCCTTCCTAACAAAGGAAACTAATGATTTTCCATAGCGAAGTATTGAACATTCAGGGAATGTCAACCCTTCCAAAAATTCATGTTCGACCATTTTCTCAAACATTAGCATTTTCCGCGATTTTCTAGTGATTCTAAGCCCAACACATTATTGGCACATACCCATTTCCCAGATTGGTCGATCAGAAAGAGAAGAGCACGAAAAGGAGGAGCGCCATTTGCTATTCTAAGGGTTTAAAAAATGCTTATTTCCTCGAATTCGGTTTCATTTCATTTCGAGCTGGTAAAAGCTCCCCCGAACTTGCTTAGCGAGGAGTTCCTCGCAGCCAGAAACCTGCTGAGCTGTGGATCAGCATCTGGTTTGTGAAATCGCTCTACAGTAACCTTCCAAATTTCGGCTGAGCTTCCAGATTTCGACTCGTGATAAACTCAGCATCGTTGGTGCAATCGAGAAGCAAGCCTGTTGATTGTACGGCATTTCCCAGAATGACGTTCCCCAGAACGACATTTCCCAGAACGCCATTCCCCAGAATTGGACATTCCCCAGAAATCCATTCCCCAGAATGGGATATTCCCCAGAAAACCATTCCCCAGAATGGGACATTCCCCAGAAAAAAAATAACAAGAGATCTTTGAGGTGTTCAAATCCAGGAAAATGGTAAATAGTAAATAGTGAATGCATCTAACTGGAAAATTCGAGAAAAACCATAATTTTCATAGGTAAAACATTTTCGTATTGTTTTTTTTTATATTTTTAACGGTAGGACTTTCGGTTTGTTGCAGTCTTTCATTTATTGAATCTTTAAATCAAAAATTATTTAAAATTAACCACCTATGGTCGGAAATGTAATTCGAACCATTTGGACGATTTTTATATTTTTTGACGATTTTCTCGTCGAAAAAGTTAAAATTTAGCATACCATAATATGTGTACCATCCCTAATTATTTAGACAATAAACCTAGGAAGAACAGCATATGTTCAAAAGAAGGGAGAATATGCCATGAAAGCCGAAAAACAAATTCCATTAATTTACTTTGTGACATATTACACTACACCAATCTCCCTTTGAAAGTACAATTAGAGAGAACAGCCAATTTTAAAAGAAGGAAGAATAACTATGAAAACAAAAAAAAAACAAAAGCTTGGATCAAGTTTGATCATAAAACACTGTATGGCATATGTAGGAACAGCTTATGTTAAACGGTTGAGCTACTTTTCCTCGAATGTCGGTTTCCCAAATGTCGTTTCCCCGAACGCCAGTTCCCAGAATGCCAGTACCCCGAACAACCCGTTTCCCCGAATAGCCTAGTTTCCGAAAAGTTTTTAGCTCTTATAATTATCATAACTTTTGTAAGACGGGGTTGGTGGTCTGATGGCTACCGCTTCTGCTTCATATGCAGAAGGTCATGGGTTCAATCCCAGGCCCGTCCCTTTCCTCGTACTTTGTAGTTGTATATCTCTCACTTGCTTCTATCTTCCATTCTAAATATATCACACTCAAACTATTCGTTCATAGCAAACGCTAGAACCAGAGACGGACAAGAAACCGTTTCCCTAACGCTTCCTACTTCCACGCGCACGCCTTTCTTACGCCTGATACATAGGCAGTCTGCTAACCACAAAAGCAAACCTCTCTGCCATGCCTTTCCCCCAATCCATACACTCCCGCATGAACTGACGTGGATGCAGTGGAATATACGGTCTACGTGGGAGTCAGTTCAATGCATCATCAATTCCTCCCCCTTCCCCTCATTGGTCTGCATTCTGACGTGGCAGGTGCCATTGTTGCCTAAAAATAGAAGATCACCAGCACTTATACACTGAGGATGCCTGTTAGTCCCAAGCAGTCATTCGGTTGGTTCCTTGTGTAAGTGCAGCTGATCTGGCGATACTGGAGTGCATCCACGGGCGGCCAATCAAGCTCAAGCTCAAGCTCAAGCTCATAATTATCATAACTTTTGTGTTTCGAGGTGGTAACGAACCGGTCATCTAATATGCACCCTTCTTCACTTGATTGGCGGTTCTTTCGAGTTTCACCATCTTTGGCATTTTTGGCAAGATACATTTAGTCGAGGATGACGTTCAAATCTATATTATCTTCTTCTTTTAATTGCTAATCATTCATTCTAGTTCAGCACCCAGTCCTCCTCCTTCCTTCTCCTTTCTGGCGTTACGTCCCCACTGGGACAGAGCCTGCTTCTCAGTTTAGTGTTCTTATGAGCACTTCCACAGTTATTCACTGAGAGCTTACTATGCCAATGACCATTTTTGCATGCGTATATCGTGTGGCAGGTACGAAGATACTCTATGCCCTGGGAAGTCGAGAAAATTTCCAACCCGAAAAGATCCTCGACAGGTGGGAACCCACGACCCTCAGCTTGGTCATGCTGAATAGCTGCGCGTTTACCGCTACGGCTATCTGGGCCCCTAGCACCCAGTCCTTAAAGACTATTCTTGCACCTGTTTGAACTGCATCAGTATTCGGGGAAACGGGTCATTCGGAGAGGTGGCATTCAGGGAAATGATATTCAGGGAAACGACAGTAGCACAATTATGAAATTAAATAAAACACAATTAAGAAAATTTTCAAACAGCATTTTCCTCCTAAGATTATGGTTGGGTCTGCCGATGAACCACTTAGCCACAAAACCACCTCTTTCCCTCTTTGTGATTTTTGACCGTACAAAATTTTTGAAAATTGGTATGCCACACCCCCCCCCCCCTTCCATAGAAGACCAAGTGATTTATGGACGGCAGCTTAGATGGTTTGCCTGAGATAAAGGAAGCAAACACTCGCCGTTCAAAAGATTTTTTAACTCAATTCCGATTTTATTCGCTTGAGATCCATAATAATGAATTTGACAAAAATATTTTGGGTGAATTGAGGTCTGTGTTCGGAATTCGAAGCTTCTGGGAATTCGAATCAATTCAGTAGGTACATTTCTTAATGACAAAAAAACTAAACTACCAATTATTTTCCACTCTTTACAAACGTATAAAACCCATTCTGGGGAATGTCCCATTCTGGGGAATGGATTTCTGGGAAATGTCCCATTCTGGGGAATGGATTTCTGGGAAATGTCCCATTCTGGGGAATGGGTTTCTGGGGAACGTCATTCTGAGGAATGTCGTTCTGGGGTTTGACTTTCTGGGAAATGTCCTACAACCAGCCTGTTAGACGCCATAACCAGAAGCCCTCGCTCAAGATTTCAAAATTGAGCTACATTTCCAGATTTTGACTTAAGCCATGTGATCCACTGCCTGTTGCTATGGTGCGTCATCCAAGCCACGAAACATTCAGCTGGTTCGTCGTATAAGGAGATAACCTCAAATTTATACATCTGCGTTGAGGATTTCCCGTTTGGCCATGGCAGTTAAATGATAATATCTGGCAGTGCTGGCAGCATCGAAGTTAACAAAGCCATCGGCCCTTTTCAGGACCAACAAACATTAATAAAAGGGTCTATTGAATAATATTTATTAATTGATCATCTATCATCAATCATCATCTTTCCAAAATTGTTTAATAAATCTAGCGGCATTGCACACAATATGATTTGGCTCACATTGTTTACATTGATGATTTCTATCTCTATTGATCTGAAATTTTTGTACATGTCGGTTTCAATAAGGAAATACATTTCAAATGTTGTATAATACACTTATTATTAAGCAGAGCATTCATATTATTACGCGCCTAAGAATTTTCACGAGACATGTTAATCCCTAACCAAGACATCAGCTTCATATATCTTTTGTCCCAGATAGCTCGATCAGAAGAAGGTGAAGGTACGAAAAGGAGGAGCATCATCTGCAGCTCAAATTGTGTAAATTATGCTACTTTTGACTGATTCGGTTTATTTCATTTACACTTTCGAGCTTTCAGTGATAAACGCAGCATCGGTGCAGTCAAGAAACAATCCTGTTAGGCACCACTACCAGAAGCCTCCTGAGCGGCTGATCCGAGGACCTGCCAATCGAGCATCGGGTTTGTGAAATCGCTCAAGATTTAGTTACGTTTCCATATTTCAGCTTAAGCCCTGTAAGCCACCATCTGTTGTGCGTCATCCACACAGTCACTTCAAATGCATCTGATTGACATAAATTGGCTGATATTTGTGTAAATTTTAATTTCTTCGCAAAGTCTAACTGTTAGCTGTTGAGTGTACCGATAATAATGTTGATTTAGTTAGTTATGGTATTGCTTTTAAGTAAAAGTATGAAACAACATTTTGATTCAAATGCCGAACACTGTGTTCATTGTGTCTCATATTCCGAACACCTTGATTCAAATTCCGAACAGCACGAATAAATCGTATTGAAATGAATAATTTCGCATTTTTTTTTTTAATTTTTCTGGGCTAGTTCTACTGGTCTCAAACTAGGGAATCATCACTACTACCGCGTAATAAATTATATTGGAGACGTTAAAATTGAATTGCAATTGACTACTATTTCCTTGCTATTTGGTGACATATTTCAGCGAAACATTTCAACCAAATCGCCATAAAAAAACCGAGTGTTCGGAATATGAGTCTGTTCGGAATTTGAGACAAAACGGTATGCTGCCTTCTTATTCAACCAAAATGAAATCAAACTAAGTAATCGAATGCATGTTATCTGATAACTCAACTTGTCATAATTGCAACCTTCTTTAAGTTATAATTCAGAATGTAATGGTTTGTGAATTTAAGAACAGTGAGGAGCTTTTTGTTCGGAGAAGTGCCCCAGTCATCGATATCGTCATCGCCCCCGTAAATTTCAATTACCCAATTCTTCTTCTTTTTTTTCTTGGCATAACGTTCTCACTGGGACAAAGCCTGCTTCTCAGCTTAGTGTTCAATGAGCACTTCCACAGTTATTAACTGCGAGCTTTCTTTGTCAAAGTTGCCATTATCGTATTTGTACATCGTGTGGCAGGTACCATGAGACTTGATGCCCAGGGAAGCCAAGGAAATTTCTATTACGAAAAGATCCTGGACCGACCGGGAATCGAACTCAGACACCTTCAGCATGGCTTTGCTTTGTAGCCGCGGACTCTAACAACTCGGCTAAGGAAGGCCCCAATTGGCAATTGTGAATTGTTCATAACAAATGAGAAATTTTACGATGCTACGAGAAGAATTAAGAGATTATAGCAAATATGTGGTATACACATTAGGAAATATTACACAATTAACTATTTAGTACACATTTGTTGGCCCTGAAAAGGGCCGATTAAACAGAGAGAATCGAGTAACACACACATTTTGACGGCGCACATGTTGGAATCCTCCTCGTCCGTTGAGGTTTACGGTGGCGATGACGATGGGCTGGACACTTGTACGAGCGTCTTTGGCTGATTTTCTTCAGTCATCTCGTTCAAATCCTGCGTTGGCGCACCGATTCATGCAGCCAATTCTGGAAGCACGAGTCAATCTACAAATCTTGAGCGATTTCACAATCCGGACGCTGGATTTGCAGCAGCTTGATGATCAAGAGCTCTGTGGCACAAGTAGCGAGGAGCTGAGCAGGTTCGGCGGACCTCTTACTAGCTCGAAAGCGAAAATGGAATGAAGCCGAATTCGACGAAGAAAGTATGCTTTATACCCTTGGAATAGCAGATTATGCTCTTCCTTTTCGTATACTTCGCTATCTGATCAGGGAAATAGGCTATATGAAATTGATGTCTTGGCGAGGAATGTACAAGATGAGCATTATGCTGTTATTGTATTCCGACGGCACTGCAGTAGCGCCCTCGGAAACATCCTTAAATTGCCGAATAGTCAATTATTCATAATAAATCAAATATTGTATGAATTAAGAGATTATAGCAAGTAGGGTGCAGAGCTACTTGGGCACTTCCATGATTCACTATGACACGGAGGGTTTATCTCGGCCGAATTGCCTTATACTTTACAATAAGAAGCGCATTAGTACGACCAATGTGCTCCCGTTATACGCATAATTGTCCCATGCTCCAAAATATGCAATCGTGAAAAACGCGTTCAAAGATTTTAACACATTTACGCCTCGTATTGAGCAGGTGTGTGGTAAATGAAATAAAAATCTTTACAATAGTATAAAGAATAGCGTGTTCATTAGAGTCAAGAATTAGTGTTATTAGATAAAAGTAAATTAAGCTGCGACATTCAAAGGGGGACTGTTATGCCTAGAAATACGGGGTTTTTGGTGAATTTCTACACATAACAGTCCCACTGATAGTAGTTACCAATTATGTGCTAAGCATACTGCTGTAGATTACCGCTCTTACGTATAGATTGTACCTGCATGTAGAGGACGTATATCCTCAAGACTATGTTAAGGCACTTAATGAAGGTTCAAGTGACATGTGCCAAACGGAGCCACGTGTGGGGAAGTGAAGAAATACGTTTTTATAGTTTGTGATGGAAAGAAAAGTTTTCTATATGCTTTATAATGAGAAGATGTATGAGTTAGTGAAAGAAAGAGTGGATGAGGAAATTAGAGAGTTTATAAGATGTTATAAACTACTTTATCGACTCTTCCAGCTGCAGTCTTGACAGAAACTCATCTGCGAATTCAAGGTTAGTCTGCGGAGTAAATATTTAACTCAAAATTCACGACACAAATCTTCACACGATTTAACATTTCCTTGGACTTGGTTTGAAAAATCATGATGTTTGAAACATCGCATATTAAGATTTAGAACCGCCATCATTTGCCACTTGCACCGAACAACAAGTTATCCGGAATAACCCATAATATGGCCAAGTCATCCAAAGTTTGATGTATGTCGCAAGATAGGTCTCAGAACCGCCAATATAATGGCCACTTCCTCTGGGAAACAGGGTATCCAATACAACCTGGCATGTTATCAAGTCATCCAAGAACGTTTGAATTACCCTTCTTTAGCCTTGATTTGAGAACTTATGAAGTTTGATCTAGCCAACTAGGTTTCAGAACCGACTGTTGAATCTTGATTCAACGGAACTTCCAAAATCGTAATTCCCCGTACCGGAAATGAATGAAACACGTGATCCGATGAATGGGAGAATATAATTTTCCTATGAATGGTATTGAATACATACGAACTATTAGTTTGACATTTCTACAATTTCATTTCATTTATATAGTGCACCGCGAAGCCGGTGATGGAAACCCCTGTTAGATATATCCGAACTGATGGGGGATTGCTTATGCTGTAGTTTCTTAATAGGGAATATTGCTTCTTCTACTCACGTTTAGTTCCTTTCGTGCAGTTCCTATTCGTAATTTGGGTGGATTTCAACTCGTATTTGGGTGCTGCTGCAATGCTCTTACGTAGGTAATCCAAGTAGATGCACGGTTGGTTTCTGCCTTGGAGTGATCTGGTTTGGTAATGCAATCGGTACAATAGGATAATACAGTAATTGCCTATTATCGAAGCACATGCGAAGACCGGGTGATAGCGAACACCCTTATCGGCATCCACTCACCGGTTGATGAGTCCCAATGGTTAAGGTCTGGACGGAAGATGCGTGAATACTGCGTCAGCTAACACTCCCCCCAGGTATGCCAACTCTCAAGTTGGCTTACTTTTCGGCGCACCGTACGTCCAAAACCGCCAGCTTTGTAGCGGGGCGATCATACACTCCATTTGCCGTTCTCACAGTTGCCGACTTAACTTGTCCATCCATGCTGCTCTTTGTTGCAATAATCTTTCCCATCGGCCAACAGTTGCGTGGCATCTTTGGGTCCACTATGATAACTACATCCCCGACAGAAATCGGTTTAGATCGTTTAAACCACTTGGTTCTCCGGGTGATCTCTGGAAGATAATCAGAGATCCAACGTCTCCAAAATTGGTTTGCCAGAATCTGTGATGTTGTCCAGTTCTGTCGAAGCGCTTCACCACTATCATCAAGATTACTGAGTGGCTTTGTTCCATTTGAAGAACCAAGTAAAAAGTGATTTGGTGTCAGCGCCGGGGCGGAGTCTTCGTTTATCGGAACGTGAGATAGCGGGCGTGAATTTATTATGTTCTCAACCTCTGCTAGCAAATTTCGGAGCACTTCGTCAGACAGCCTCCTCGAAGAACACACTACTTTTAGGTTGTTCTTGATGGTGCGTATCAACCGTTCCCAACTTCCGCCCATGTGCGGTGAGAGAGGCGGATTAAAAACCCACTCAATCCCACGATTGGCAAACTCTTTCATGAACTCGTCTTCGTTGATAGCTTCGCTCGTTTGCAGCAACTCTCGATTCGCGCCCATAAAGTTTGTTCCTCGGTCACTGTGGACTGTTTGAGGGGTTCCACGTCGTGCCATGAAATTTCGGAGCGCCATGATGCATGAACTCGAGCTGAGCGAATGTAATACTTCTACATGGATCGCTCGAACGGTCAAGCATGTAACCAGCATTCCCCAGCGTTTCTCCACTCGTCTTCCGACAACGACTTCGTTCGGTCCGAAACAGTCGATGCCAACATGAGTGAACGGTCGTGTAAAAGCTGCTAAGCGGGAGGGTGGAAGGTCGGCCATGTATGGTGCTTGTGGTACCGCGTACTGGTTTTTGCACATCTGGCAGTTACTACGCACTTGTTTGTAACAAGTACGTAGATGAGGAATACGGAATTTCTGCCGAATTTCATTAATCACCGTTTCATGATTGAGGTGATGGTATTTTCGGTGATAATGGTCTATGATCAGGCTAGTAGTGGGATGTTTTCGTGCGAGAATGATTGGGTTCTTGGCATCGTCCGTGGCGTAGTCGCAGGCAGCGATGCGGGTTCGCATCCGTAATATTCCGTTGCTATCCAAACATGGTGTTAGTTGATACAGTGTACTGGTTTTCGGAATGACCTCTGAAGATAGATCGGATGGCTTGCGAAGTAGCATTACTTCGTCGGGGTAAGATTCACTTTGAGCGAGTCGTATTAGTGTACGCTCGGACATGAATAACTCGTTGGCCGTAAGAGGACCTGTGGTAATCAAGCTTTCCATGCCTTTTTTACGACAGTTTGAAGCAAATCGATGGACGTATGCGATGACCTTGCACAGTCTTTCCCATGTCGAGAAATTCGTGACGCAGATAACTGGTTCCGGCAAAACGTGGTGTAGCAGGAGTGAAGGACGCAGCTCATTTTCGGTGGTGCTTTTGCGATCTGGAGACTTTGGCCATTTGTCTTCGGTGCACCAAAGGAATTCGGAGCCCTTGAACCACCTATCTTCGGATGACAACTCGGGTAGAGTATTCCACTTCGTAGCATCGTCAGCGGAGTTTAGTTTACCTGGAACCCATCGCCATTCATGTGCTTCAGAAATTTCGAGGACTTCACTTATTCTATGGTCTACATATTGGCTATAGCGACGGTGGTCAGAGTTGATCCAGCAGAGGACATCCCTGGAATCAGACCAAAACAGCTTTCTGTGAATCTCGATGGTCAGAGAGGCTTCGACGGATCGTGCTAGACGGGCACCAATTACAGCAGCTTCGAGTTCCAGTCTTGGTATAGATATGAACTTGAGTGGAGCAACTCTGGTTTTCGCCGAAACGATGGAGCAGCGAATAGATTCGTGTTTGACAAAACGTAGATAACATACTGCGGCTATTCCGTTCTCGCTGGCATCCACCATGGTATGGAGCTGGACTTCGTCGGTTTCGTTCATAAGGTCCTGAGAGTTGTAGCATCGTGGAATGCGCACTTGTTCCACACGTGGAAGCACTTTTAGCCAGATTAGCCATTTATCGTATGCTTCACTATCAATTTCTTCATCCCATTGTACACCGGACCTCCAGATCTGTTGAAGCAGAATCTTTAGGTATGACAGGAAGTTGGAAATCAATCCCAGTGGATCAAAAATTGTCATCAATACCCTAAGAACTTCCCGCTTCGTTGGCCGCCGTTGACCTCCTAATAGAGCTGGATCGTAGCGGTTCCATCCATCCTTATAGGTGAAAATGTCTTCTCTCGTGTTCCACCACATGCCCAACACCTTTTCAGTGGCCAGCTCAGAGAACAGGTCCAAAGATTTTTCATTGGTATCCTCTCCTTGTAGCGCTGTCTTAACTTTTCGCGAGTTGCTGATCCAGTTCCGGATCTCAAAACCACCCTGTTCGTGGACGTACTTCACGTTCTTAGCTAACTCTATGGCCTGCTCTTCCGTATCTACGCTAACGAGCATGTCGTCGACGTAATGACATTTTGTGATGGCATGATGTGCAGATGGATATTCGTTTACGAACCGCTCGGCGTTAGTGTTCTTCACGAACTGTGCAGTGCTGGGAGAGCAACATGCTCCGAACGTCATTACTTGCATAGCATATATGTTACGAATAGTTTCGTACCTTAAATTTTAATACCTATTGCATTGAACATTCCTAACAAAGTATTCTATACAGGTGACAGTCAATAGAGATAGAATTGTATGACCAGTGTGGAGGTGTTTATCGCACATTATGGAAGCAATTATCTTTCCCTTGTTTGTCACCGAAATTGTAAGTAAATGTACTTTTAGAATAGAATATGTTTTAATAAATGTTTATTTTAGCTTTTTAGCTGATCAAAGACAATTTATGTGTTGTGTTTCTGCTGTAAGAATCGGTCCGAAGATGATATTCAACGCCTCCCGCAACAATATACTTCGGCTTTACCACGATCATTCATCCAGTAGAAACACTGACTCAACTGGTCTTCTGCTCGAATCAGCACTTGATGAAACATCTCACGAATATCACCGGTTAGTCCGATACGGCGTTCTCGGAATCGAAGCAGGATCGTGAAAAGGGAACAAAGTAGGTCCGGTCCTTTCAAAAGCGCAGAGTTGAGTGACGTACCGTATGTGCTTGCTGCTGCGTCCCATACTAAACGTACTTTTCCAGGCTTATTTGGATTTGTTACGGGAAATACTGGTAAATACCAACGGCGAGGGACCTGCTGAATGATTTCCTCCTCACTGAGTTTCCTAATGTAGCCTTTCGCTAAATATTCCACAATTTTAGATTTCAGAACTTCCTGCAGCTGCGTGTCTCTCTCCATCCGTTTTTTCAGACATTGAAATCGGCGCAATGCCATAGATCGGCTATCCGGCAGACGTGTATCGTCGTAACGCCATAGCAAACCGGATTCGTAACGGTCATCCTTACGATTGGTAAGAGACTGAAGCATTGACAGGGCACGCTGGTCTTCGACGGGTAGGAGCAGTTTATCGGTTTTCGTTACACCAAGGCTATCGAGCGAAAAGTAGTTTTTCATTGCCTGGTGTAGATCATCGTCTGAAGAAGTGTTACACTGACAGACGTGAAAGCTGTAGTAGTTCAAACTTGCTCCACGTCCAGATCCTCCTCCGCAGATGGTCCATCCAAGTCAAGACTTAACGGCAATCGGCTGTCCGAATTCTCCCTCACGGTTTTTCATGACGAGGCCAAGATGGGCATGCTTTGTTCCTATGAGAATACGCGGTCGAACATCACGGTACGAATCAATAGGCAAACCACGAAGGTGCGGATACTTTTCCGACAATTAAGCCATGTCCAACGATTGTTGAGGCAACATCAGATCCTTCACTGTTCGTACGTCGTTCAGATCGAATCGTTGACTTCCTGCTCTGATTCCGGAAATTTGAAGATTGTAAGCTCTAGAGTTAGGTTCACATCGTTCAGTTCCTCCAGTCCATCGGAGATATAATGGACGTTCGGCACCATCCAACTCAAGTTTATCAGCGAGGTCTTGATCGAGTAAAGTAAGTTCTGAACCCTCATCCAGGAAAGCGTAATTCTCCACTACGTCCGTTTGACCATACAAAATTACAGGAAGGTATCGAAACAGAACGGAACAGGTAGCTGTCTGATGACTATTGCAGCCAGATGAACTAGGAAGGGGTGAATCAGGTGGTGAGTTTTCGTAACTGGTGGAGGCTGTTGGGTTTTGGGACTTTTCTTTTAAGTCGTTGTGCAACAACTCGTGATGTCGAAAGGTACATCCGTTTTTGCCGCACGGCTTGGCATTGCAGCTTCCTTTGTGCATCCGTAGACAGGTGCGCAGAATCCAAATTCCCTTATAGCGGCCTATCTTGAATCCCTGCAAAGCTCCAAGAAGCGCTTACACTTGTCAGCAGACCTACAGGTCCCTTTACAAATTGGGCAAACATGCTTCATCTGCGCCGGTTTTCCTGCAGAGTATTCCTTCGGAGAAACCTTTTCGTTTTCTTCGGATAAAGATGAATCTGAATGTGTATTGAGGTACGCGTTCCCTTTTTTAGGTCCACGTGCGTCGGTTCGAGAAGACTTTTCGGGTTGCGCTGATGATGCAAAGGTGACGACGCTCGCCGCTTCCGCTAGAGAGTAGATCCACGTACTGAAGGTCGCTAAGGTGACCGTCGGCACCGTTAGACGGTGCTGCGCCCAACTGAGTTTGAGCGAAGGTCGAAGGTGACCGTCGGCACCATTAGACGGTGCTGCGCCCAACTGAGTTTGAGCGAAGAGGGTAGCTTGCTGACCAGCTGATGAAGTAGAGAGATGTTGTAAATATATTCCTGCATTCCGCAGGCATCTACTGTAGCGCAGAAGTTTTGCACATGTACAGCAAATTCGACTAATGACTCCAGCTTTTCTTCTCGAATCGAAGGTAGAGAACTAATTTTCCCGATCAGAGATTGAATAATAACTTCGGGTTGTCCAAACAGCATTTTCAGGGTTCCGAGAATATCGGCTACATTCCCAGGGAACATGAGGCGGCTCTTTACGGCTTCATATGCCTTGCCTTTTAAACTCTTTTGCAGTCGAACAAGGTTTTCCTCTTCAGTGAATCTGCACATCATAGTCGTACGATTAAACATTGATAGAAAGATTGGCCATTCTTCCGGGTTACCAGTAAACGTTGGTAAATCTCTCGGAACTGCTTGTCTAGCTGCCACTTGAGAGCGAGAAAGTTGAAATTCGTCCTGATACTCTTCTCGATATGTTCCTTGGGAAGCACAGATGCTTCCCCGATAGTTTTGATGATTGACACCGGTAGAACACGCCGGTGGCGCCAAATTCGGCGCTTCGAAGGATGTAGAGTTGAATGGCTGCGACGCTGGTGCCGGCGCGGAATTCATTTGAGCTGGATCTCTAGTCGGTGGCGCGAATTGGCTTACTTGTGTTGCCAGAAAGCCCTGATTGCTGGTGAATCTGGAATGAAACAGTTGCTCTGCTGAGCGGGACTGCTGTTTCGGTTGCTCTGCTGAACGGGACTGCTGTTGGTTGAACTGTTGGACAGTCGGCACGTTATTGACAGAATTAGTCTGGGCAGTTGATTCGAATCGAATTCGATGTTGTCCGAACTGTCCAGACGATTGGGCTGGTACTAAGCTGGTCGTGGGAACCTGTAGATTCTCGATGCGAAGCCCATTTGCTTCTGGTTCAGTCTGCTGCACTTGACTGGCCTTCTGTACCCAATCGTTGACACGACTTGATGTTGAGCTGTGACTCCTCGAACTCCTATCACTAACGACTTCTTCCAGAAGACGGTACTTCTTGTCAAGAAACTCTCAATATTCCTGCGCCGCTCTTTCTTCAGCAGCACGACGACGTTCTTCTTGCTGTTTCTGGAACTGTCGTTCTTCTTCCAGTCGCATCAACTGCAGTTTCGCACGCTGCACGGCTGATCTTTGTGATGAGGAAACGGAAATGTTAAAAAAGGTGCCTTTGCTGCTTCTCGATTCACAGAACCAACACCTAGACAATCGTCGGCTGGAAATACCGACTGTTGCTTCTCTTGATCCATCTTTGTAAGATCGGCTGGTCTACCCTCAGCATGCACTACCGAGGCTGGCTTTTGGAGACACGACGGAGCAATCACTGGATTGATGCGGGTGCTTGTGGCGATGTTTCCGACCGGCTGATCTCCGACCGGCTGGCTCCTAGTCGACCTACGATCTAGGTTCTGGTTCCTCTGTATGGTACTGTCTTCCAAAGCTGTCTTAGTTCGCTGGATCCATTTCGCGGTGACGCAGTTAGTGCAACTCCAGCTCTTATCAGCAACTTCTTCCGATACTCCCACACACGAGAAATGAAACCATCCATCGCATTTATCGCATTGAACCATCTCTTCGGTGTCCGCTCCTTCGCACGTCTTACACGTATGTCCTTCCACAGTTTCCTCTATGATCACCACTTCAGGATTACCACCATCACCACCACTAGCACATTGATCACCAGTCACTGGCTGAACCTTCTTTGCACCCTTATCCCCCTTCGCACCCGACTTAAGGTAACCGCGAGTAGGCATTACTCTCGTTTCGTTCAATAAACGAAAATTATATGCTGTTGAATCTTGATTCAACGGAACTTCCAAAATCGTAATTCCCCGTACCGGAAATGAATGAAACACGTGATCCGATGAATGGGAGAATATAATTTTCCTATGAATGGTATTGAATACATACGAACTATTAGTTTGACATTTCTACAATTTCATTTCATTTATATAGTGCACCGCGAAGCCGGTGATGGAAACCCCTGTTCGATATATCCGAACTGATGGGGGATTGCTTATGCTGTAGTTTCTTAATAGGGAATATTGCTTCTTCTACTCACGTTTAGTTCCTTTCGTGCAGTTCCTATTCGTAATTTGGGTGGATTTCAACTCGTATTTGGGTGCTGCTGCAATGCTCTTACGTAGGTAATCCAAGTAGATGCACGGTTGGTTTCTGCCTCGGAGTGATCTGGTTTGGTAATGCAATCGGTACAATAGGATAATACAGTAATTGCCTATTATCGAAGCACATGCGAAGACCGGGTGATAGCGAACACCCTTATTGGCATCCACTCACCGGTTGATGAGTCCCAATGGTTAAGGTCTGGACGGAAGATGCGTGAATACTGCGTCAGCTAACACCGACAATTCAGTGGCCATTTCCCCCAGGGAACCGGGAATTCGGAACAATCCGACATGTGGTCAAGTCATTCAAATACATCTGAACCACCTTTAGATTTGATTTGCAAATTCATGAAAATTGAAGTGTCGCAAGTCAGGTTTCAGATTCGCCAATATAATGGCCACTTCCACCAGTGAACCGGTATTCGGAACAACCCAGCATGTAGCCAAGTCATCCAAAAACGGTAGAACCATTTTTATTTAGACTTAGTTTGCCAAATCATGAAGTTGATTTGTCGCAAGCCATGGACTCGAAATTAAAGTGGTTACTGATTCTTCAAGATTACCTCAGTGCTCTTCGTGATGAATCCAAAATTACGGTAAATTTCTAATCGATGACTGCGGTTCTAAAAACTAGAAGAATTTCGTGATCGACCCTGCAAATTTCAATCGCATTTGACGTTAGACTTCCAAGAATAATGACACATAAAACAGGTTGTGTTCCACATGGGATGTAAAACCAACGTAAGAAGGTATTCAAAACGATTTTCCCAAACACCAGCTAATAAAAATATTTTGAATTATTTGTTCGAGATCAGCGCAGCGAATTGTATAGTGTGACAGTTATGTCTAGAAATACAGTAGTGGGACAGTTATGCGTGGAAATTCAATATTGGGACAAATTGACTTGGCTTGCTTTTCATTGAGTTTCCGAACGAAGTTATTTTTTGGTAAATGTTTTTTAAAACTATAGGTAAAAATAAACTGTTTGATGACAAAAAGTCAAAATGCACAAAAAGTAACATGGGACATTTATGCGTATAACGGCAGTGTGATCAAGAACTCATAGCTTTCAAAAAACCTTACTGCCAAAGTGAATCAAAAGTGCCAAGAATAGGATCCGAGTCCCTATGTAGTAAACACATTAGGAAATATTACACAAATGGTGGTTGGTCTTTATGTAGACTTTATGTTTGGCATAAAGCCGTTCGGCATAAAGTCGTTTGGCATAATGGTCATTTGGCATAAAGTCTTTTGGCATAATGGTCGTTTGGCATAATAGTCGTTTGGTACAATGAGTCCGAAACCAAGAATTTCTCAATTTTTCGTGTTTACGATTCTATTGAATTTTTCTGATGACATCAGGCTTTTTTTGGAGTCAATTGATATAAAATGACACATAATCATACGCTCTTGAATAAATTTAAGCATTTTAGGAAAGTTATTGCCAAAAGTATTTTATTTTTTATCCAGAAATTACCCTTCTTTCAAATATTAATTCTTCTTTTGAGTTCCGCTATTGAAACAAATTTTTGCACTGAAGATTTTTATATATTAAGCACAAATTTATCCTTCATTTAATTGTTCTTTTTTTCTTAATATGATGTAACCATAATTATAGGTATGAAAACTGTTGATTTAAAATTTCAATAAATTTCTCCTTCTTTTATGCATAGGCTGTTCTTTGGAGCTATATTTTTTAACCATTTTTTTTTTGTTTCCAATTTACAAAAGGAGGGCATCGATAACATTGATCTGCTCAAATTATCAGCGAAAGGAGAAATCGATTACTGCAGTTACTTCGATGGGTTGTGCTACTTTACCCCGAATGTCAGTTCCCCGAATATCCCGTTTCCCCGACTAGCCCATATCCCCGAAAAGTTTTTAGCACTCTTAATTGTCGTGCTAAATGTTCGTGATTGTTCAGTCTGTGCAGCCTTTGGCTGAAGACGGTGTAGATTGTCTTTATGCATTTCAGGGTAGTGAACGAACTGACCATCTAATATGCACCCTTCTATATTTAATTAGCGGTTCTTTCAAGTTTTACCGTCCTCAGCATTTTTACCAACATGTGTATTGCCGAGAATGACATAATACTTCCTTTTTTTGACTGTTTATCGTTCTTTCTCGTCACCGCTTTTCGGGGAAACAATATTTTTTGGCGTCCATTCTTTTATTGGTTTAATTATAAATGTTTCCTTCTTTTAAAAATAGGCTGTTCTTTATATCTTTACTGTTTTAAATTTTATTATTTAGTAAAGCTAAATGTTAACCATTTTTATATTTTGCTGTTTTATCAATTCTTGCCAGATGTGTTGTTAGAATGATAATAACTTTAGAAACTGCCAATAATCAACATATACATTTTTTGTTGCAAACGCGTGATCTCCCTCCGAGATATGCTGGAAAAAAATATTATTTCAATCACAAATTTTCCCTTCTATCGCCTATTAGCTGTTTTTGGTGTACACTTCCAAAATAAAATAAATATATTGAACCGTTTAAACGTTTTGCCACATATATTTTCTTTTAAAGATGTGTTGTTCATTTGAGCTATGCTGTGAAGAAATTTTTTTGCGCTGAAGCCTTAAACATTTTGAACGAAAAATAATCTGCTCTCATATATAGGCCATTTTTGCATTAGGTCGCATTGATAGATCTTCGGATTAGAGCTTTTGATATTTTGCAAAAAAAAACCTTCTTTTATCAAGTAATTTTCATCGAGTGTTACGTCCAAACTGGGACAGAGCTTGATCTACAGCGAAATATTCTATGAGCGTTCTCTTGATGACTAACTGTAAACTTTCTTTGCCAATTGTTCTCAAATATGTATATCACAACAAACTCAAAGATGTTCTATATTCTGAGATGTAGAGACACGTCACGAGTTTTATTTACTAATGCTCTCTAATGTCACAACAATGTTTGAAATTCTTAGCTTGGAAAATCTCTGAACGAACACCACGCTTGTTTATAGCCTACCATTTTTTTCTATGGGCTCGGTGGTGTTGATCTCGGTAAAAGCTTAAAAATGCCGATATTTATTTTTAGTCAATCATTATGCCAAACGGCCATTATGCCAAATGACCATAACGCCAAACGGCCATTATGCCAAACGACCATTATGCCAAACGACTTTATGCCAAACTGCTTTATGCCAAACGACCTTATGCCGAACGACTTTATGCCAAACGGGGTACAATCACACAAATAACTCTTTAGTACACATTTGTTGGCCCTGAAAAGGGCCGATTGAATTGTTGAATTCGAGTAACACGGACACATTTTTTCGACGCACTGATTGAAATCCTCCTCGCCCGATGAGATTTGCGGTGGCGGCTTCTTCGAGGTCCTCTTCATCGCGGCGGTCCTTGAAACTTGGTAGGGTTTTGCCTTCTTTTTCTCCTCCTCCTTCTCGGATGCCAGCCACAGCCACAGTTTCTCGAGATTTCACTTCACTCTTGCCAATCTTGCAATCTTGCCGACATCGCAGTTATAGTTTCTACTATTTCTCGATCACCTGCAGGGAGGACCCGTTCCGTTCGTTTAGGGCTGCGATGGCGCCACAACCATCTCATTCTCCTGTGGTATGTGGGATTCAGTAAGGGGTCGTCCATAAATGACGTAGCTTTTTAGGGTGGAGGGGGGCTTCACGAATTTGTGACGATGTGTGACGAGGGGGAATGGGGGGTCCTAGCTAGTAGACGTAGCAATTCAAATCACATCTATAAAATGAGAGGCGATGAAATAAATGACATACAATTATGTTTTATATAACTTCTTTTTTCTTTGTTTGACTTATAAAGTAGGGTAATAATATAAAGATTCAGCATCAAAACTTTCATTTGTAGTGCAATCAAACATATTGTTTAATGCTTTAAATAATTATGTGAACATTATATTCATGTCTTAATAAATAAATTTATAAATAAACACATTAAAAGATAAATAAAATTAATTAAAAATCAATGCTTCTAGAACTTAAATAATGTATTCCAAATTGTTAGGAAAACATTGTTTAAGTTCTATTCATGATATCTGTTAAAGCTTATTTCTTAAAAACATATGTTCGTTTTGGCAAATATTTCATTAAAACAAGATATTTATTCCGTGAATTATGCTCTCAATGTTGCATGGCGAACACAAGTTTAATCTTTCTACATCTGGCACCTGATTGCTAAATGGATTTCAATTTGGATAATAATGACGAATATCCATTTCAAATTAAGATATTGTTGATCATTTTCATTGAAATCTATTTCCTAACAACGAATAATTAAAAAACAATTCTCTAATATAACGAAATTTCTTTTCAACATATTAGAAAATCTATTGTACCCAAACTCGTTACTGTTAGCTTTATCAATCCATTTGAAGATTTTTCCATTTTTCCTATGTTTTCAACTGTAAACTTGTTTTTCATGGTAACAACAGCAAAAGTAGTACAATTTAGCCAACAACTCAAACGGGAAAAAGCTTATTTAAAACTGTTTTCCAAATTATTTTTGAGCGCTACTGCAAATCAAACTTTTATTCGTTAGATTATCCTTACGTTTCAGTCAGTAATTAATATCAAGCTTTGTATTGAACTTCTGAATTCTATTTTTTTGTTTTAACCCAAATGCTGAGGAAAACAAATAAAAAAAAAACAAATTATAAGAGGGGGGTTTGCTTGATATGCTACGTATTTTCGAAGGGGGGGGGGGGTATCAGCATTTGTGAGGAAATGCTACGAGGGGGGAGGGGGTATAAAAAATCAGTGAAAAAATGCTACGTCATTTATGGACGGTTTCTAAGTAAACTACATGTTGCGGTTGGGGTTACCTTTCGGAGATCTTCGTAGCAAAATTCACCTCTTTCTGGTGGTAATTAGCTCAAAGCTGTAAATTTTATTCATTAGAACGGCGCAACAAAATAATCAAATTCTACTTACAATTGGTCTCGTACTTGGTAGTTTAGGTTCAAATTTTAATTTATACTAGTATAGTTTAGGTTTAGATCTGTAATTAATTAGTCAGTATTTAGTATTTCAAATAATATAAACAATAATTTCCAATTCACTTTTCTAACACAGTATCCACGATGATATCAAAACAATGATGATCAATTTCTCTTATCACCGTCTCTGACAGTCTGCATACGCTTGTATGCTCTACTCACTTATCGGTACCCATACGGTCGAAGCTTTTGAGGGGCGCGTCAATAGACGCATTCGTCGCAACATCCTCCCCCGCGTGACGTGCGAACACTGGTCCGACGCCACCACATCTGCGACTAACAGCTGTACAGCATCCGCTACCATCCTTATCACCACGACCGCTTAATTCCACTTTTCCATGTCCTGTAACATCCAGGATTGCCAAGTTGCAGACCGCTCTCCTCTTTAAGATTCCAGCGGATGTCTCGACGTCCGCTAGACGTACAGCACCGTCCTTCCCTGGATATGTTCGGCATACACGACCACGAATCCATTGGTTTCGGATCTTTCCGTCAACGACCACAACTAACGCTCCTTCTTTAATTGGTGCGACATCGCTGAACCATTTCGATCGTCGAGATATTATCGGGAGGTATTCGACGATCCACCGACTCCAGAACGTATCCAGTTTGTGCTGAATCAGCTCCCAGCTGCTCTTTAAAGCTCTCCTCTCATCTACTGGTGCTTTGACCGGTTGCCGGACGCCACTCGAGTTGAGCATCAGGAAATGGTTGGGGGTTAACGATTCATGCTCCTTGCTATCTAGCGGCAGGAACGTCAACGGCCGCGAGTTCACCATATACTCTGCTTCGGCCAATAAAGTTACGAATGATTCGTCGTCTAGCTTTTGTGACATGGGCAATGATCCGAGGGCCGTCTTTACGGATCTAACCATCCGTTCCCAACATCCACCCATATGTGGGGCTGATGGTGGGTTAAATTTCCATTGGGTATTTGTGTCCGTGAAAGTACTACCCAAGCGATTGTTGATGACCCGCAACTCGTCTTTAAGTTCCTTACTAGCGCCTATGAAGTTTGTGCCATTATCGCTATACATTTCTTGTGGTGCACCCCTTCGAGCGATGAAACGTCGGACTGCCTTTTTGCACGAATCGGTAGACAAAGTGTGCACTATCTCCAGGTGGATAGCCCGAACTGTCAGGCACGTAAAAATCGCTACCCAGCGCTTCACGGCACTACGGCCAACTTTCACTAGGTAGGGACCGAAGTAGTCTACGCCTACAAACGTGAAGGGTCGCAGAAACGGTGTAGTACGAAATTGTGGCAGCTGGCTCATCTTCGGTATTACTGGCGTAGCTTTATATATACGGCACCATTGACAGCGTTTCGCTACGGATCTTATCTGTGCCCTCAACTTAGGAATGTGGAATTTCTGGCGAACTTCGTTCACGACCGTCTCGTTGTTGGCATGACGAAATGTTCGATGGTACCAGTCCAGCAACAAGTTAGTTACCGGGTGTCCTTTCGCCAGTATTATCGGAAACTTAGTGTCCTGTTCAAGGCAATCTGCGGCAGCGGTACGACTGTCTACGCGCAACAATCCGTGTTCGTCCAGCATTGGTGGAAGATTCGCCAGTGGACTGCTTCTGCTAAGTGCTCGTCTACTTTCGGGAGCCGTATGTGTGTTCCTATTAATTGTAGCCACCTCATCTGGATAACCGTCTGACTGGGCAAACCGCCAGATGACCCTCTCCGCATTCCGCAATTCTTCACTGCTGACATCTTTAGTTTCCATGCTTTTTGTTTTCCGAATTCGTCGCAGTAGCTTCTCACCGAATCGATAAGCGTACGCCACGCTTCGCAGAAGCCGTTCGTATTTTGAGAACCGTGACACGTCGATGATCGGAGATGGTAAGAAGTGACTGCAAACGACAGCCGATCGCAATTCTTCTTCTGTATCTTCCACCTCGAACTTATTTTTTGGCCAATCCTTCTCGTCTTCGTATAGAAACGCTGGTCCGCGCATCCATCGACTGTTGGGCTCGCAGTTTGGACCTTTTCCCCACTTAGTAGCCTCATCAGCAACGTTGATTTTGGTTCCCAGCCAACGCCACTCTTCCGTTTTCGACAGGCTCAGGATCTCGTTGACTCTGAACGCCACGTACTGCCGATATCGTCGAGTATCCGACCTTATCCACGATACAACGGTGCTTGAATCACTCCAATAGAAAGTGCGTTTGATTTGCACTGAATGACCATCTTCAATGGTTTTACGAAGACGTGCCCCGATTACGGCAGCCTGCAACTCCAGTCGAGGTATAGAAGTTAGTTGTAGTGGAGCTACCTTTGTCTTTGACGCCACTAGCGCACAGCGTATCTGTCCGCGATCTCGAACACGGAAATCAGCTACAGATGAGTAAGCTTGTTCACTCCCATCTACGAATATGTGGATCTCCAGATCATCGTAGCAGGAAGGATCATACCCCGGGAAGTAGCTCCGCGGTATTCGCACGTTGTCCAACTCCTTCAAACCCTGCAGCCACAGTTTCCAGCGTGTGAATATATCATCGGGTATTTTGTCGTCCCAGTCCACTTTCGCTCTCCAGACATCTTGCAACATGATCTTCCCTTGAACTACGAGCGAGCCGACGAGTCCCAGCGGATCGTAGATCTTCATCACAAAGCTCAGCATCGCCCTCTTAGTTGGTGCGGTCTCACTCTCCAGAACCTTTTGTAGGCAAATCGTGAAGCAAAACAAATCTTCACCTGGTAGCCACGAAATGCCAAGCACCCGCTCGAATCCACTCTGGTTATTCATCGCTAGACTTTTCACAGTAGTCGGGCTCACTTCTCCTATGGCTTCCAAAACCGAGGACCGATTCGACACCCAGTTGCGTATGTGGAAACCTGCTTTCCGGTGGACTTCGGCAACTTGCAATGCTAGCTCGATAGCTTCCTCTTCTGTGTCTACGCTATCAAGGTAGTCGTCGACATAATGCTTCTTCTTGATGGCCGCCGCTGCTTTTGGGTATTCTCGTTCATACTCCATTGCATTGAGATTTTTCACATACTGTGACTGTGCTGGAGAACACGTTGCTCCGAAGATTGCAACGTCGGATACCATGGTCACAAAAGGTTCACTCTGTGAGTTACGGTAGACGAACAAAATCGCACTTCGATCTGCCTTCCGGATTCCAACTTGCAGGAACATTTCCTGGATGTCGCCGGAAAACGCCACTGCACGTTCCCGAAATCTGAAGATGACTTGCAGCTGCGGAGTCAGAAGATCAGGTCCTTTGAGGAGCATGGAGTTTAACGACACTCCATTCACTTTTGCGGCCGCATCCCAAATCACTCGCACTTTTCCAGGCTTGTTTGGTAACACCGACTGTTCCGGTAGTCCCAGGTTCTCGACGGTGTACACTTCGGACAAATTAAATCGCGTGTCACACCCTGGCTCCGATATGCTAAGCGTTTCTAGCTCTGTCGTCGCTATTTTCTTGTTGATTCCACTGGTCCAATGGATGCACAAGGAATGCGCTCGCCCTTTCTCTCCTAATTTGTCTGCAATCGCTTGCTCAACAATTGTTACCGACGAACCGTCGTCCAAGAATGCATACGTATTCACTGAACCATTCTTCCCGTACAGTGTCACTGGCAGGATCTTGAACAGTGTCGATGAAATAGGTTGACGATGGATGGTTACAGTGGCATCGGTGACTGGTTGCTTCTTGGTGGGCTCCGAATGTAGGAGACGATGATGACGCTTTTCACAGTTGTTGATACCACAGACTTCGCCTTCACATGGCCAACGTGTGTGCGAAACCAGACATCGGCGACAAAGTTTGTTGTCCTTCGCGAAATTCCATCGTCCGTCAATCGATAGCTTCTTGAAAGCTGCACAGCTCGCAGCCATGTGGTCGTGAGCGCCGCACGCTGGACAGGTTCTAGCTGGTTCACCTCCTTTCCCTTTAGTCTGCTCTCGCCGATCGACGGTCGGTGATGTATCCTTCGGTTCATGGGTCATGTGTGCATTCACAAACGCCTTACCCTTGGATTTGGGGTTCTCCTCCTTCATCGGCTTCGATGCAAACGAGAAGTTCGTCACGCCACTAGTAGCGGTAGTAACCTTCCTCATATACTCGCTGAACGTTTTCAAATCAACCATCTCTTGATGCAGTGCCCAGTTGAACTTGATGTTGGCCGGCAGCTTATCCACAAGCTCCTGTAGCAGGATTGGGTTAGACAGGTGATTGTCCATTCCCACTGCTTGCAAGTGACCACACAAATTTTGGACGGCTAGTCCAAACTGAATCAACGTTTCCAGCCTTTCAGCTTTGGGGGCAGGCATTCCTCGAACTTTGGCCACAAGGTTGTGAACAATCTGCTCCGGCCTACCGTACAGCGTCTGAAGAGTTGACAGAACTTGCCATACGGTGGACGGGTGAAGAAGAAAACTGCTGACAGCTTCCTTGGCTGCACCTTTCAGTGACCATTGCAACCGAAGCAAATTCTCGGAATCAGTGTAGCCACACGCCGTGGTGGAATGGTTGTAGCTACTAATGAAGAGTGGCCATTCGATGGGATCGCCACTGAATACCGGTAGCTCTTTGGAGATGACTTGTCGCGCAGCCAACTGATGAGACGTCGGACCCACAACAGACTGGTAATGCAAGGACGCGTTTCGATTCATATTTTCTGAAATATTCGGTACAAACGGAGGTTGCCCTAACGAATCTACCAAAGGAGGCCCTAACATAGGAGGTACAAAATTTGTATGGGGTGTTCCTACTCTCCTATCCTGACTAGCGACACTTGGACAAGATGTCGCTATGTTTCGCTCATCACATCGAAAATTTTGGGTGACTCTATTCGGCTCCATTTGGGAACTACTTACCGGCGCCGTTGGTGGGTTTGTACTCAAGGCTAGACTTCGCTGGATAGTTTCTGAGTAGTTCACATGCTGTTCAGCCGATGTGGGCACATTCGCCGAGAAGCGCGGGTACTTCTCCGAACGTTGTTCAGCCGATGTACGCTTTTCCGCTACGGGACACTTTCCCGTTGCTGAGCGCTGTTCCGCCGCCGATAGATGTTCGATCCCTGGGTACTTTTGCGCTGACGAATATTGCTCGCAGGTTAGGCGCATGTCTTCCAACTGCTCGATCAACTGCTGCTCCTTAGCCAAAAAGGATTGCTTCTCTTCAACTCGCCGAGCTTGCTCCTGCGCGTACTGCTGTTCGAAAAGCTTCAATCGGTTGACAAGGTCCAGTTCTCGCTTCCTTCGTGAATCGTTTTCCGCCTGATGCTGCGCTTCGACGTCTTGCTGTCTCTTCAACATGGCTTCGATTTCTTGAAGGCGTTGCCTGTCCTGCTCGCGTTGTTCCTCGGACCGCTGCAGTAGTCGGATCAAATCCTGCTCACGCTGCTGTTGACGTTGGGCCTCTTCCAGCTCATCAGGACGCCGCTGATCACGGAAATGCTGACGTCGCATATCGGATACTTCGCGTTGCCACACTGCGTATGGTCGAGGATTCCCGAGTAGCTTGGGGACGATCCTCGGAAGGTTGTCCGCATTCAGCGGATTTGCATTCCGGGCTAACTCCAAACTCTTCGGCGGTTGATCTTCATCCAGAAGGCGAACATACGGTTGGATGTTGACCAGCGGTAGGAGATTAGGGGCTTGCACTTGCAGCTCGGAATCGCGTTGTTGGCCGAAAGGATGGTTCGCGAAATTGTCCTGAATCTCCGGACTGTCTCCGATAGATATGCTGTCGATAGTGCGAGGGACTGATTCCGTCATCCCTGCTAGGGCACGCTGGTGACCACTGACGGAGAATTCACGAACTTCCACGGGAGTTGACGATCCGACTGGCCCACTGGAATGATCTGGTGGAATCGGTTGATGGTCTTGTGGCTTCGAACGAGAATCTATAGCAGGGTCGCCACCGGATGATATTTGCTGCTTATCGAACCACTCTTCAACCTTTTGTCGGCTGCTTGCATGGCTCCGACTGCTTCGTCCACTCTTCACACTCACCACATCTTCATCCTGCTGGCGCAATAGCTCATGCTTCCGAGCCAAATACTCTTTCTCCCGCTCCAGCTTCTCGTTTATCGCCTTCTCGATCAGCAACTTTTCGTTCCGCAACCGCTCTTCTTCTAGCTTCTCTCGTATACATCTTTCGTCCTCCAGCCTCTGGAGATCCCGGGCAATCTGTGCTCGCCGTGAGCTCGAAGTGCTAGATCGGCCAGTCCTAGAGCTAGCGGGGGGCGGAGGAACTTTCGGTACGCATTCCGCACAGATGAAATCTCTGGATCGTACTGTAGCTTTATCCACTTTCGCGCAAGAAAAATGGTACCAGTGCTTGCATTCTCCGCACTGTACCATATAAAGCTCCGCGTTGTTGGCCCGCTTACATACCGCACAATCAAACTCATCACCGTGCTCCGCGTCTATCACCGAAGGCTCGAAATTCCCGATCTGCTCTTCAACACGAAGTGCACCGTCACTGGAAGTCGGTTGGGAACCCCTGGTTGCTGCATTTTGAGCCGCTCGAGTTTGCGACCGAGTTTGGCGAACAAATGATCTTTGCTGCATACTGATGCTTCAATTCTTTGAGAATGTTGCGGTTGGGGTTACCTTTCGGAGATCTTCGTAGCAAAATTCACCTTTTGCTGGTGGTAATTAGCTCAAAGCTGTAAATTTTATTCATTAGAACGGCGCAACAAAATAATCAAATTCTACTTACAATTGGTCTCGTACTTGGTAGTTTAAGTTCAAATTTTAATTTATACTAGTGTAGTTTAGGTTTAGATCTGTAATTAATTAGTCAGTATTTAGTATTTCAAATAATATAAACAATAATTTCCAATTCACTTTTCTAACACAGTATCCACGATGATATCAAAACAATGATGATCAATTTCTCTTATCACCGTCTCTGACAGTCTGCATACGCTTGTATGCTCTACTCACTTATCGGTACCCATACGGTCGAAGCTTTTGAGGGGCACGTCAACAGACGCATTCGTCGCAACACTACATGAACCTTTGATGCCTTGTCTTTCGATTGAGGTGCTAATCAAGGAATTTCGTTAAGCCAGCAAAAAGTCATAAATGTTTAAAATATTTCATGCCAACGTAACGCTCTTGGTTTTGAAATTCCAATTTCACTCCTGTATAGAGAAGAAAACGTAGTCCTACGTCAAAATGAATCAGTCGCAAAACCCGTCAAAAATTCTTGAAACTCGTATGTTGTTGTTTACGTTAGAAAGGAATACTATAATTTTACCAGACTAACAATAAATAATTGCCGTGTGTGTGTAAACTGTGGAAATACGAGACAATGAGTCAAACAGGTGGCCAGCTCACCCATGATATTTTGACTGCTGAGCTGCGTGATTGACAACTCACGCATGAAAAACCTCAAACGTGAGTTAGGAGAAATTGGGTTTTTCACAACACTGGAGAGTCACATGAGTTCATATCGAGTTAAGGAGCATCGACTCATAAATATTTTACAGTAAACGTTTACGGCGAAATTGTCACGAAAGCATTTTGTAAATTATGTACATTATATAAAAAATCTTATGATAGAAGAATTTCATGTGATTCTGTTTAAACTTGGACATCGAATGAAAATATGTTTGTTAAATCATAAAAAGGAACCCAGTAACCAACTGGAAATAAATTTTAAAATTTCACTGGATATATGTATAAGGATTAGGGTCCTTCCTTAGCCGAGTGGTTAGAGTCCATGGCTACAAAGCAAAGCCATGCTGAAGGTGTCTGGGTTCGATTCCTGGCCAGTCCAGGATCTTTTCGTAATGGAAATTTCCTTGACTTCCCTGGGCATAGAGTATAATCGTACCTGCCACACGATATACGAATGCGAAAATGGCAACGTAGGCAAAAAAAGCTCTCAGTTAATAACTGTGGAAGCTGAGAAGCCGGCTCTGTCCCAGTGGGGACGTTAAAGCCAAGAAGAAGAAGAGGATGTTTTCTTTGATGAATTGTCTGAAATTTTGCAATAAAGAAGATTTTAAATATGACGCATATTGAAGCAAAACATGAGCTCATAAGTTTCTAGAAAACCTTTGCCGAAGTGAAAGAATAAATCCAGGAATATTATCCGACTACCTTGTAATATGATAACAGAAATCTTTTTGAAAAAAATTAGAAATACAGTTCAAATTTAAACATACATATGGGCGAAATTCCCATGTTTTTTAAGCTTTAACATATATTTGAGCCTATATGTTCGATAATAAATTAAACTTCAGTTTTGTTTCGGACTTTGTATATTTGTTTTTAAATATTTTGGATTTATCCCGGGATTTTTCAAGGCCCTCTAGTTGATATGATGATAACTAGAAATATGATCGTTTGTTGGTTATCATATTTTTGAAGAAGAAAGTCTTTCTTAAATATGGACGATTTATTATGTTTGACCAAACCATAATAACCAAATTGTTATTTTTGTCCAGATTTTTTGTTCTAAGACACAACGATAAATGAAAATTCCATACCGTCATGTTCATAAATGTTGTGTATCTATTTTTGTGTGAGAAAATTTCGTTCGAAGGTTGAACTGAAAATTCCCAAAATTTTGAGAATTCGTACTTAGGAAAATCTAGCTGAAAAATTAAAAGGACGTCACTCTAAATTTCGAACTAAACTTCCCATACCCAAATTGATTTTTGTTTTACTATGGGCTGTAGGTATACTTGGAAACAGAAATTTGTTTACGTTCGATGGCTTCAAAACTAATGCACTGTGTAAAAAGTATTTGACAATCGTTGTTTGTGCGTATGACTAGATTACACTGCGGAACACGTTTTTGTCTCCAGCACCAAAATACCGCTATTCACTTAATTAAGGGTTGCTGAATCCATTGCCGTTTTCAGAAATATCATAGCACGTCCAGTTTTTGAGATATTGACTGTTGAAAAAGCAAAAAATGACTATTTCAGCCAACTTGCATGCAAGTTTTCCAGCTTGTAAGGTAATATATTTGCTTAATTTGCCACTGAATTCAAACTTTATGTGTATAACAATACTTATCATCAAAGTTTGTATTATTTTCGATACGGAAAAGTTGTTTTTTGATGGTTTAGAGAATTGTTGTATTTTGCCATATAGAAGAAACGAAGAATTTTGTATGGAGACTGCAAGCATGTTGAAAAAATCGGTTTAATCGAAATTTAATCGCGCAATTTCAATCAAATTATGTCTGAAATGAAAGTTCAAGTTCTATTTTGTATGTTTGGTGGATTAGATTACAAAAAAGTATGATATATTGTACTTTAAATTTCATGTAAACATTAATAAAAGCAGTGTTTTGTACAACTTTGGCGACCTGTAGCTAAAAATTGTGACGTGCTGGAACATTTCTGAGAACGGCATCAGATTCAGCAGCCCCAAATCTACTAGAGACACATAATTTGGTTCTTGAGACACGCAAACATGTCATTTTTGTTACGCTGTGTTATTCAATAATCAAGCTTTGAATTTTTCGGTAGCATAATGCTCGTTAGCGAAGAAACACTAGAAGCCAAAGCCGTTGGTTCCCCTATTTGCGTTGAAAGTGCCATACAGCAAATAACCGCGGTTTATATTTAGCCGAATCATAATCAGCATGCATGAGAGACAATCAAATGTTCAAAAGTGCACCAACCATTCAGAAATATTGAGGATTTTCTATTCATGACAAGTGGGTAACCAGGATTTTGTTGCGCACATGTTGCTAGGAATGATGAAGGCAATTATTTTTGGATCTCATAACCGGATTACTCTCCATTCGTTGGTAGTTATCACCAGCAGAGCGGTGGACAGGCCTTTTCAAAGCGAATGCTTTTTACGCGAATTTCGGAACGGGTCCCGCACAGCCTGGTTTGATGAAATAGTGAACCCAATCATACTACACGCGAGAATTATAGAACTTCCGGTAAAGGATGCCATAACTCAGCATTATCGGTTTAGGCTCAACTTGCTCGTGCTAGAGGCAAAAGGATAATTTCAAACGGACCGTCCGTTAAATGATAAGGCCCCGAATGATATCGGCTTATACATGACAAATTTTGATAATTTAACTGGTGCAAGCATCGTATTATAGTTCAAGCGGCTGTTGCGTGAACTGCTTCTTTGAAGAGACAAACTGCACTCTTTAACTATGATATACATCGATTGACATTCAAACTATTTCAGTATTGTGATGCCGACATTATCGCAGAATACGCAAGAAAATACATATCATAAAACGGATTACCTTTCTTCATAGCAAGACGTCACAAATATGTTTCACCTGCTTCATGATAATCCATCATTTTTTTGTGTTTTTATCACAGTGTGGCAGGCAAGTATATGTAAATATTTTCTAGTTTTTGTTTGATAATAGGCTGAACAGAGATTTTTTATTTGACACGTTAATGCTTCCTGTGGACGATTGGCCCTTTGAAGGAAGCACCACACTAGACAACGGACTAGCATGCAACGCCCAGTGGCACAGTCGAAATACATTCATGACGAAAAGTTTTCCGGACTGAAGTGGGAATCGAACCCACACTCCTTGACACGATGCGGCTAAATGCTTGGTTATACACCCCATCCTCTTTTTACGACCGTTATCGGGGGGGGTCGTAAAAAAAATCAGGGTTATAATTATGTTTTTGAAAAATGCAACGTCTAGATGCGGAAATACTGATTCGAGATATTCGGCAAAGTTGAAGCATGGGTTGAGAACTTTCCAAAATGGCCGTTCAAGTTTTCATATTTTGGTAACAGATGGCAACACTGCTCGATTGTTATCAAAAGAGCCAATTTTATGGGGGTGTGATATGAAAATTCAAAAAAAAAAAAATAAAGATAACGATACCGAATGTTCACCAAAGTTGAAGGAAGTGTTGCGTGCCATACAGTCGGCCGAATCACAAATGTTCATGTGGCTGGCAACACTGTTTAAGAAGAATAAAGTAAAGATCAAAACCATAAAACTTGAGCGGAACAGAAAAATATAATGCATAGCAACATAGCAATACTCTTCAACTGTAATCCAATTTTTCATGAAGGGTTCAAATTTTTTTTCGTAGCTGGCAACACTGCTTAAGTGAAATTGCGCCACCAGGCAGTACAAGTGTGCATGCAACTATTGTTTTGCGGATATCTCAGGATCCTGACCTCTTAGAAAGATGGCGTCTTCGGCAAAGTTGTTCAGTAGCTCAAGGACTATCATTATTCTAGACAAGAGATTCGAGATTTTGCCACCAGGCAGCGCTAGTGAGCATAGAATTTTTGTTTTGCGGATAGCTCAGGATCCAGACCACTTAGAAAGATGGCGTCTTCGGCAAAGTTGTTCAGTAGCTCAAGGACTATCATTATAAAAGCTATGAGATTCAAAATTTTGCCACCAGGTGGCGCTAGTGAGCATATTTTTTTTGTTTTGCGGATAGCTCAGGATTCTGGTCACTTAGAAAGATGGCGTCTTCGGCAAAGTTGTTCAGTAGCTTAAGCGTTATCATTATGAAAATTATGAGGCGACGATAGTGAGCATATAATTTGTGTTTTCCGGATAGCTCAGGATCCAGACCATTTAGAAAAATGGCGTCTTCGGCAAAGTTGTTCAGTAGCTCAAGGACTATCATTATAAAAGCTATGAGATTCAAAATTTTGCCACCAGGCGGCGCTAGTGAGCATGAAACTTTTATTTAGCGCATATCCCAGGATCCTGGCACTTTGAAAAGTGGCGCCTTTGGCAAAGTTGTTCAGTAGCTCAAGGACTATCATTATTCTAGCCAAGAGATTCGAGATTTTGCCACCAGGCAGCACTAGTGAGCATAGAACTTTTGTTTTGCGGATAGCTCAGGATCCAGACCACTTAGAAAGATGGCGTCTTCGGCAAAGTTGTTCAGTAGCTCAAGGACTATCATTATAAAAGCTATGAGATTCAAAATTTTGCCACCAGGCGGCGCTAGTGAGCATGAAACTTTTATTTTGCGGATATCTCAGGATCCTGGCCACTTTGAAAGGTGGCGCCTTCGGCAAAGTTGTTCAGTAGCTCAAGGATTATCATTATTCTAGCCAAGAGATTCAAAATTTTGCCACCAGGCAGCGCTAGTGAGCATAGAATTTTTGTTTTCCGGAAAGCTCAGGATCCTGACCACTTAGAAAGATGGCGTCTTCGGCAAAGTTGTTCAGTAGCTCAAGAACTATCATTATAAAAGCTATGAGATTCAAAATTTTGCCACCAGGCGGCACTAGTGAGCATGAAACTTTTGTTTTGCGGATATCTCAGGATCCTGGCCACTTAGAAGATGGCGTTTTGGGCAAAGTTGTACAGTAGCTCAAGGACTATCATTATTCTAGCCAAGAGATTCGAGATTTGGCCACCAGGCGACGCTAGTGAGCATGAAACTTTTGTTTTGCGGATATCTCAGGATTCTGGTCACTTAGAAAGATGGCCTCTTCGGAAAAGTTGTTCAGTAGCTCAAGGACTATCATTATTCTAGCCAAGAGATTCGAGATTTTGCCACCAGGCAGCGCTAGTGAGCATAGAATTTTTGTTTTGCGGATATCTCAGGATCCTGGCCACTTAGAAAGATGGCGTCTTCGGCAAAGTTGTACAGTAGCTCAAGGACTATCATTATTCTAGCCAAGAGATTCGAGATTTGGCCACCAGGCGGCGCTAGTGAGCATAGAACTTTTGTTTTCCGGATAGCTTAGGATCCTGACCACTTAGAGAGATGGCGTCTTCGACAAAGTTGTTCAGTAGCTCAAGGACTATCATTATAAACGATATGAGGTTCAAAATTTTGGCTCCAGGCGGCGCTAGTGAGCATAAAACTTTTGTTTTGCGGTTATCTTAGGATTCTGGCCAATTGGAAAGATGGCGCCTTCGGCAAAGTTGTTCAGTAGCTCAAGGACTATCATTATAAACGCGATGAGGTTCAAAATTTTGCCACCAGGCGGCGCTAGTGAGCATGAAACTTTTGTTTTGCGGATATCTCAGGATCCTGGCCACTTAGAAAGATGGCGCCATTGGCAAAGTTTTTCAGTAGCTCAAGCGCTATCATTATAAAAGTTATGAGATTCGAAATTTTGCCACCAGGCGGCGCTAGTGAGCATAGAATTTGTGTTTTGTGGATTGCTCAGGATCCTGGCCACTTAGAAAGATGGCGTCATCGGCAAAGTTGTTCAGTAGCTCAAGGACTATCATTTGGCCACCAAGTGGCGACGAGATTTGGCCACCAAGTGGCGCTAGTAAGCATGAAACTTTTGTTTTGCGGATATCTTAGGATCCTAGCCACTTAGAAAGATGGCGCCTTCGGCAAAGTTGTTCAGTAGCTCAAGCGCTACACTGAAAATAATCCACACGTTCGATCCTAATTATTTTCAACGTGGATCTGTCGTGTTGAATTGCAAGGTGAAATGACGTGTAAAACTTGTGATTCTGTAAAGGATTGACTTTGGTTCGATAGCAAAGTCTTTTACACATGATTTGAACGTTTTTTACAATGGCGATATCCATCACTAGTAGAACTAGTTTTCCTATCATGACAAGGACTCACATTTACCGTTCACGCGTGACATGACATGTTATATTTTGGAGAAACCGGGTGCCCGTAATGGGTGCCTGGAATCAGAAAATGAAGCAATCGTTAATAAATCCTACTGCAAAGTTTACGATAAATTGTAAATTTACGTGTTTTAAACAAATTTAAGGTTTAATTCAAAAATTAGGAGCCGGCAGCGACTGGTTTTAAACCATCGTTTGATGAGTTTTACAATTAGTGAAAATTCACGTGTGAAACACATTGATCCAGCTTGAAGAATGTTTTCAGTGTATCATTATAAAAGTAATGAGATTTATAATTTTGCCACCAGGCGGGGCTAGTGAGCATGTTTTTTTTTGCGAATATCTCAGGATCCTGACCACTTAGAAAGATGGCGTCTTCGGCAAAGTTGTCCAGTAGCTCAAGCGCTATCATTATAAAAGCCATGAGATTGAAAATGTTGCCACCAGGTGGCGCTTGTGAGTATGAAACTTTTGTTTTGCGGATATCTCAGGATCCTGACCACTAAGAAAGATGCAGTCTTCGCTAAACTTGTTGAGTAGCTCAACTTTGCCCAAGACGCCAGGGATCCTGATATATCCGTAAAACAGAAGTTTCATGCTCACTAGCGTCGCCTGGTAGCAAAATTTTGAATCTCATAGTTTTTATAATGATAGTCCGTGAGCTACTGAACAACTTTGCCGAAGACGCCATCTCTCTAAGTGGCCAGGATCCTAAGATAACCGCAAACAAAAGTTTTATGCTCACTAGCGCCGCCTGGTGGCAAAATTTTGAACCTCATAACTTTTATAATGATAGTCCTTGAGCTACTGAACAACTTTGCCGAAGAGGCCATCTTTCTAAGTGGTCAGGATCCTGAGCTATCCGGAAAACAAAAGTTTCGTGCTCACTAGCGCCGCCTGGTGGCAAAATCTTGAATCTCATAGCGTTTATAATGATAGTCCTTGAGCTACTGAAGCCAGGATCCTAAGATAACTGCAAAACAAAAGTTTCATGCTCACTAGCGCCTTCTGGTGGCAAAATTTTGAATCTCATAGCTTTTATAATGATAGTCCTTGAGCTACTGAACAACTTTGCCGAAGACACCATCTTTCTAAGTGGCCAGGATCCTAAGATAATCGCAAAACAAAAGTGTCATGCTCACTAGCGCCGCCTGGTGGCAAAATTTTGAACCTCATAGCGTTTATAATGATGGTTCTTGAGCTATTGAACAACTTTGCCGAAGACGCCATCTTTCTAAGTGGTCAGGATCCTCAAAACAAAATTTCTATGATCACTAACGCCACCTAGTGGCAGAATTCCGCAATTCAATGACCACCATATGTTAGCCCTTGAACTACTGAACAATTTAGCTGAACATCATGATCCTCCATTTTGAATACTTTTTAAGATAATGATCATTTATAAAAACGGTCGTTAAACTGAATTTCGGTCGTAAAAAGTGGTCGGAAAAAGAACCGTCGGTAAAAAAACGGTCGTAAAAAGAGGTTGGAGTGTACTAACCGCACGGCCACGAAGCCCACAAGTAGTTTAGGTTCAATTCTCCGCTCCAATGCCAATTTGTCACAAAAGCTACGTACCGATCACTTATGCACTATTAAACTTTTGATTTGCCTATAAAACACTCGAAAATACTTAATTTTTATGCTTCAAATCACAAATTAAAATTATTGCACTTTGTTTTCCTCGGCAATAACTTTTTATTACTGAAGTAGGTTGCCAGAAAACCATATTCAATTGCGGTGTATTTTTTATTCACAATTTAAATTCATAGAAAAAATCGAACACAACTAATTCATTTATTGGAATTTGGCAACAAAGCATGTATTGGTAATAATTTAGCCTTTCAATACTTTCCTTATCTGAATATTGTAGCGCAGAAACTTCAGTATACCGAGAAGAATATAAAATATACGTCTTTAATAGGTTAACTATTTTGGCAACACTCCTGTTGTTCTACAGGCAATCAGAGGAAGATGTATTTGTGTCAAAACATAAGTGAATTTATTTGCAAATGGTCTATTCTGATTTTCTTATACACTGAGAATAATATGACTTCCACAGTTATCAACTGAGAGCTTACTGTGCCAATGACCATTTTCGCATGCGTATATCGTGTGGCAGGTACGAAGATACTCTATGCCCTGGGAAGTCGAGAAAATTTCCAACCAGAAAAGATCCTCGACCGGTGGGATTCGAACCCACGACCCTCAGCTTGGTCTTGCTGAATAGCTGCGCGTTTACCGCTACGGCTATCTGGGCCCCTGGCGAGGTACATGGAAGTTCGATAAATGACGGTTAGTCGACATGCCCATACATATGTATTGAAAGTTTGAAACGACCGCAAAATTTTAGTTTTCGCCGGTTTCCTGAATAAGCCGACTGTGAAATCTCGAAATTGATGCCAGGAAATTGTCCCCAACAATTGTCGTCAATGTTGTTTTTCTACTGGTATCTTCTTTAAAATTGATTCTAACTCTGAAGTTTGAAAAGTTGGAAAAAATATACCATTTTTGGACTATTACCGTGAAACTTGTGTGTTCTTCAAAAATAAATCCAATTCTCAAAATCGACACAATTCTGAATAAATTGCTTTATAAACGCAAAACATGTTTCCTTTGGTGAGCATAAAAAACAGGCTTTATCCTAAGAGAAATTAATACCAAAAAAACTATATTACTATGATTTTTAACGTGAATCCATCAGCGATTTTAAGGTACAACCTTGTTTGAATAATCCACGATTGGCCTCAAAATGTTATAAATTGCATATGAATCATACTTATCTAAGTGATTGATGATAATAATGAATGATCAAACTTCTATACAATGACAGCGTTTCAATGAATAATATTTAAGCTTTTAAATTCTAGAAAACTCAGCTTCTTTGTAACACCGACGCCAATTTTGTAAAATGTTGAAAATTAATGTTAATTTTTCATTAAGAAAATGTCAAACATATTTTAGTTAAATCATCATTAGCTAAATCATTGCGGGAGATTTTGTAATTTGAAGTCTTATAAAAAATACATTTCTGAAAATCGTTCGAAAATAAGCACAATTATGGTCATTCTAAAAAATACGGGACAAATTGAGCATTGTTGATAAAACGTTGATAAAAATTCCATGAAACTAGCAAAAACTTAATTTTTTTCTAAAAACGTTTGTGAGCCTGCAACAGAAACTATTAAAAAAATGCCGGGTCCAAAGTATCACACAAGGTAGCTAAAAAATCATTGAATTTTTTTCTAAAAATGAATGCTTAAGTATAAAATAATAAGCTTTAACTTGCTTAATATCCAAATAAGTGACAAATGTAATAATTGTTACTCTAATAATAAATTTTCAAAGTTCTCCGTGTAAGATTTTGACATGTTTGGCGAGTGGAATCAACCCAAACATAAATTTTCGTACAACAAAGTAACAAGTTTTCAATTGTTGATGTTTTCTTCGAGTCAAGTTAAGAATTATGCTTCTTCAAAAGAACGCCTGATGCAAAATAGATTCCACAATCCAGGCAAGTACGTTCTTTCGATTTTGTGGCTGCTAATGGACAGAAGTAGTCAGAGGTCAGTAGTGTTGGATCCGTTGAATCTGTTGCATGCTCCTTGTGGGCGAACGACAGAATCTGGATCCATTGTGTCCGGTTCGCGTTGCGCGGAAGAAAAAACGAAATATGCCGGTGAAAACAAAAAAAAAACGTGTCAGTAGAGTTTGATACGTTGAACCTGTTGTATGCTCCTGTCGAGCGAGCAACGAAATCAGTAGCGTGTCCGGTTTTCGTAGTAACCGCACTATCAGTGTCGGTCATTCGTGTATATGCTCACGTATTCATTTCGAATTATATATTTATCGTTTACCAAAACAAATCCTTTCCCATATACAAACTCCCAGTGTTTTCTTGTGGAAGTGCAGAGGACTCCTCGGCTTCTGTAAAGCAAGTAACATGTCAACATTTCCCTCCCATTCCTAAATTGACCTGCATTCGGACGCAACCGGCGCCGGTTATGTTTATTATAATAATGCGAGCACCAGTACTCACACATTGAGGATGCTACTGATCCCTAGTAGTGTCTGTTGGTTCCCTGTATAAGTCCAGCTGTTCTTGCAATAATGGAGTAGCAACTGCGGGCGGTCAATCATGCTCATGCTCATGCTCATGCTAATGGATGGAAGTAGTCAGAGTTCGGCCCTCTTGCTCGAAACATGCTAGATTTTGATCCTGATTTGCCACGGTTAAAGATGGAGTGTAACACAAAGGAACAGGAGCAGGCAGGACTCTTCGTTGTATTGAATGCTGGTAAGAACTTCTGAACTCTGGACAACAACTTATATTGGTACATTTAACAATTTGTAGCATGTACTGCCAAGAACGAATATGTTCCGCCATCCAAATCGCTGATTTTTGAAGCAGTTGTGTCTTGCATTCGACAAATTCGGAAAAGACTTGATGTTCGTCAAAAATAACAGAACTTAATATTTATGCAAGTGTTTCACCTGCAAATAAAAGTTCTGCTGTTTCAACCCAGCCTTGAGCATCCAAATGAGGTCCGTAGCAGTCGCGAGGAAGTACAACTCCAGACAGTAGAGCCATTCTGCGTTCAACGGAATTGTAAGCGCTACGGCCTGGTGCATTGGTGCAAATGAACAATGCATCTAGTTCCAACCGTATAAAATGATGTACAGTGATTAATAATAATAATAATCCATTTATTTATCTTTTGATAATAATATACAGTTATTCATACATACAATTTTATGATTTTCCTTATCTATACTTAAATTTAATCCACGATGCGCAGTTTCTTTTGAATTCAGTGACGCATCTTGCATTTTTGATTTCAGCTGGTAATTCATTAAAAATTCTTATTCCATTATAATACATAGATTTTTGAGTACTAGTCATTGTGAACGGCACAACACGTAAATCATCACTTCGTCTAGTTCTATGGTTATGAATGTTTCGTCCTCGTAAAATAATATTTGTCAAGTATTCCGGCAAGAGATCATTTGTCAGTTTAAAAAATCACAGTCAGCACATTAAAAATAATACGCTCTTTCACAGAAAGTCATTGTAGCACCTCTAACATGTTTTTAATTGGTGTATATCTGTCGCAGTTCAAAATGTATCTCATGAATTTATTTTGCAATCTTTGCAATCGTTTTAGATGAGTTTCACTTGCTAAGAATAAAACTGAAGAGCAATAGTCAATATGTGGTGCCACTAATGTTTTATACAAAAATATTTTGCTCCAAAACGTCAGTTGACTTTTCAAACGAATTAGCATGCCATACTTTCTTGCTACTTTTTTTATTACGCTATCGATATGTGCACTGAATGTCAATTTCTGGTCAATTATGACTCCAAGGTATTTAAAGACATCTACTTTTTCTACTTCAACTCCTTCAATATGAATGTTCAGTTCTGTGTAATCCAATTGCTTCTTGTTACTTATAACCATCGATTTAGTTTTCTGGACGTTCAATTTGAGCTTTTTTACTTTCAACCACTTGTTTAATAATTTTATATCATCTCTAATTTTTCTTACTGCAACCTTTTCATCTCTCTCTGCTATAAATATAACCGTATCGTCTGCAAATAAATTAATATCGCAATGCTTAATGGCTTTCTTCATATCGTTTATATATAAAATAAATAGAATCGGCCCTAAAACGCTACCCTGTGGAACTCCGAGCGGCACTGATTTTGGCGAAGATATACAATTTCCGTATTGACACACTTGTGTTCGGTCAGATAAATACGACTCAAACCATTTGAGAACTTTTCCTCCCATACCATATTTATTCAAAGTCTTTAACATTTCCGGACGCGATATCGTTTCAAATGCACGCTTTAGATCTAAAAACAGAACAACAATAGTTTTTTCTCTTCAATCATTCGCTTCCATTTGTACAATAATAAGTTTAAAGCTGATTCACACGAATGATTTTGCCTAAATCCTGATTGTTCGTTTATTATAATTTGATGCTCGTTCAAGTACTCCAGTAATTGGTCTTTTACAATGATTTCTAATACTTTTTCGTAGATTGGCAACATGTTATTCGGCCTATATTCTTCAGAATTTGTTGTTCCGGATACTTTTGGTATCGGAACCACAGTTGATTGCTTCCAACCACTATGGAATTTGCCCTGCTCAAGAGAATCATTAATTATGCCAAGTAGATACTCTCCGGTGACTTCCAATGAATCCTTGAGAAATTGTAAATTCACATTATCGATACCTGATGAACTACTAAATTTTGCACTAGCTTTTTTCAATGCATCATACGAGACTCTATTAAAAACGTTCCAGCTGTGTGTTCCTTGACCTTCATTGTTCTCAAAGCTGTCGGTAACATTTTCTATGCTCTCATTAATTTGTTGAACACTGTCAACGAAATAACTGTTAAACTTTTCACAAATAACTTGATCTTCATCAACATCGACACCATTAAAGCTTATTCGACTTGCTGGTTTCTCTTTACTCTTATACAGTGATTTCAATACTCTCCAAAGTTGTTTGCTATTTCCTCTATTTTGTTCAATTTTTTTCTGTGTGAATTCTGCTTTTGCTGTTCTTATAGAATATGAATATTCATTCCGTAAAACTTTGTATCGCTGCCAATCAGCTTCGTCCCAACTAGCACTAGCTTTCTTGTACGCGTCATCTCTTGCATCTTGTAATGTTTTTAATTCTACTGTGTACCATTTTTTTCTGCTATTGCATTTTATGTTCCTTACAACTACAAGCCTGTTTATGTTCTCTTTCAACACAGTACTCAACACATCAGCTTTTTCATCTAATTGCCTTTCACTGTTTCTTGGCATACTATTTCTCAGCAGTGAAAGAAATGCACTTTTAGAATACTTCTTCCAACATTAAATTGTGATATAATTCTCTAATGGTTGTGAAAATTCGTCGAAATTAATTTCAATTGTTTCATGATCTGAGATTTTACTGTCATGTGCCGTAACAACTTTCAGCCTATCATCGTTACAGAAAACTAAATCAATAATGGTCTGTGATCTTAAAGTACATCTAGTTGTGCTCTTGACTTTTTGGTCTAAATCAAAAAACTCCATTATACTGCGTAGGTTTCTACTATCGCTGCTTTGTTGCCAATTGATATTAAAATCACCAGCAATAAGATTCATTCCTTTGTCATCAAGTACTTTCTCAAGCCAGTTTTGTTCCAAATGTGCAAGAAACTGTTGTTCATTGCCACTTGGTGAACGATATAACAAGCCGTATACTCCAACTCTAAGCCCTTTGACTACTTTTATGGCAACGAACCAATTTAGTCCACAAGTTGAATTGTCAACAACATGATATTTTATTGATTCATGAATATTCATTATCACGCCACCTGTGTGCCTAGATACAGAGAAGCAACATATCATTTTATAATTTTTTATGCTGTATTCATTTATTCCAATATCTGAAGTCAAATGAGTTTCCGTTAACATAATAAGTTTGGGTTTTTTTATATTCACTAACACTTCCAATTCAGCGAAATGCGACGTAATTCCAGCAATATTTAAAAGAACGACATCTGTCGCTCTTTTTGATTGCTATGCATTATAATTTATGTAGCTTCTCGAAATTGATATTTTTCTCAAATAAATTGGACAATCTACGCTCCACGATGAATGATTAACATCAAATTGAGTTTTTCTTTCTCTGTTAGAAATAATACAATTAACGCAAAATTCTTGATCTGATGAACATTCTTTAACATCATGTCTTTCAGCACACTTAGCACAATGAAGGTTATTTTTACATTCACTCGACTTATGTCCGTATCCACAACATTTGAAACACCGGAATACTTCAATGCTTTCCATAACTCGGCATCTCTCAAAATCAATATTGAGCTTACCTTTACGCATCACCATCTCAAACGTAATTGCATCAATTTCGCATATGAGTGTGAATTCGTTCTCTGGGTTTCTTTTCGACGGAATACATCTTAAAACATTGAGGTACTGAACATGTTCAATATCATTCTGATCACGCAAAATGTTAATCAACTCATTTGAATTGTAATTACTTTCCACGCCAAAGATTTTTATTCTCGGTCTCTTTGGTTGCTCAATATCAGCTGCGTAGCCATCACCTAACTTCTCATTGACGATCTTCGCAAACCCTTTGGCTTCATTTTCATTATCACATTCAACAATTATTGACCCATTCATGCCATTCCGAACACTTTTTATTGCAACTTGTGTTGGATTAATTTTACTTCTAACTTCTTTTTTCGTCTGATGATTTGATTGTGTCACATTTGGTTTGACGCGCACTGTACATCCAAATTTCTTATTGGAGTCATTTCCATTCCCATTCACTTCACTCACTTTTGCATTAGTGACTTGCTGTGCCATCGCACTCACGTTTCTATTGTCGTTCGAATTTGAAGTAGCAACACTCTTATTTCTAACTCGCCCAGAGCGTAAAACAGAATCAGTTTCATGCACTCGCTTCTTCCTCCTCACCACTTCAACAAAGCTGCCCGCAGATGGATAACTATCGCCATCCATTGGGCCTTTTCCCGCAGCAGGACTGTATGCCGAATTCGCAATTTGTGTTTCCAAGTTTTTTAATTGTTCACCATGTAACTTTGCAGATTCTTCCACCACTAACATTTTGTTCACATAGTTTCACTGCTTCATCGCAACCGTTTCGTTCAAATTTCGCTTCAATTTTATCCAAACGAGTTTTGATCTCATTTATTGCAACGAGAATGTTATCGCATTTGCCTATCACTTCGTTAAGACCCACTTGCTTTTTTCTACAATCATGGCACAAGTACTTGATTGATAGATTCTCGCGCAAAGCCGTTTCCCCTGCATTAGTTAGGTCGGCACATTTAGCATGCAGTACCTGACCGCAGCCCACGAAACAAAACACCCTTTCCTTTGCCACATTAATTGCCTTGAAGCAAACATCACACTGCACAGACATATTTGCCGCTACTTTCAGATGTATTGTCTTTGCACGGCCGTAGGCCGCTTTGTTCAATTAATTGATTTCACTGTTACTTTCGCGAAAGCACTACTTTTGGATCATTAATTTCGACGTAGACTAAGAACGCCGATATTCACTAAAACGCACTATGTACCGTTAGACGGGGAATCTTCTTACGCGTCTAATGATACATGTATAGTCGCGATTAAAATTGATTAGCACTGTTAAAAACGTATTTAATTTCAGACTCGATGTTAACACCTTATTTCACGCATGAGTCACTCACAGTTATCTGTCTCACAGTGATTTCGATTGTCTTCTGGAATCTAGGATTCTAGTCCGGTCCTCCATCAATGCTCACAATGCGCACAGGCTTCGGCTTTCCATTAGCAGCTTTGAGGCATGAATCGAAAGTCGAAAGAGAGTACAAGTGTTCGAAATCACTAAATGTCTATGCCAGCATATACCGATGGAATCAGTTTGTGACGATCAGCGACGGCCCAATCATGATCTAGTAACCGTTTAGCATAATCCAAATGTATAAGCAAAGGGGCTTGCAAAGTTGCTGCCGTAATACCCAACGGAACCATCGCTTTGTCATCCTGGCATAACTTTGCAACTTCGTTGGGGCCCAAAATGGAAGCCAGCTCATCAAGAGCATTCATTGATGCTGTGCATAATCTAGTGTCCGCGTGGAGATTTTTGCTGGTTTTAGCCAGCTTCACGTTTATGATGTTTATCTTCAATGAACATTGGAACACCCTGTTCCGTGGTAATAGCCGAGAATATTGATGATCTGGATATCTCGAAACCAGCCGACCGTAATCCATCCATTAGGGCAATTCGCCCAATGTTGAACGGCTAAAAACCTCGCCTATTGTTGAACAGTTCGTGTATTCCTTATGGCGTGTTCAATAAGTAGCGAGCATTTTTTCGTTCAACAATTGGGTCCAATTGGCGAAAAAAACATATTTTGAGTAGGCCAGTAGGGAGAGATCCCTCCGTGCTGGACACTTAATCGGCTAAATTTCATTATTAAATTAAAAAAAGCTGATTTTATGGTGTCTTTGTGTCCATTTATGATAAATATTATCATTTTTGTATCGCAAAAAAAAAAATTTAAAATAGAAACATGACTTTTGACATTGGAATTTGTGTGATGTGTTTTACCGATAAGATTCGCGAGAACCGCAACCCCATTTCCAAGGGAAGTTGTATTGATGTTCTCCGATCAGGCTGAAATTTTCAGGGATTGTACTTCTATATAAAAGGGATGTTTTGCAAAATTTTAGATTTTTATATTAGAAGAAAGTGGGACAAAATGACCCCTGATGATTTCATGTCACCAAACATGCAAAATTACAAAATACATAATGATATAACTATAGTAAAACTGGATGATGTAGAAATTTGGCATGATTACTCTACGTTATATAAGATACAATTCCATCCAGTTTAATTTACCGTCCGGCAGGGTGATATAGAGCCCTGGGGTGACATCAAACTACTATTTCCTCAGTAAAATGAAATCATTGTAATGAATAGATGTGATTAGTTTTGACATCACATTTGAAATATCCCTTAGGTTACTACAGGTAAGTTGTCTCATTCCCGTACTTACCAGCCATCAGATGCAGCTGAAAGGGTAGTCAATGTCACCTTTTAGACTCGATTTCACTCCACACGGCGGTACTTTCTACCAAGCCATCAAAACGTAGGTAGGGAAAGTGTACCAGTTATGGCCATAGTGGTTCCCTATTTGGCCATATGTGACATTTTGATAACTCTCACATTTTAAATCTTTTTGAATGCTTAAACATCAAGATGTATCTTAAATCTAACTACAACAACACATAAAAAATTTCAAAATTTTAAGACAATGAAGTAATCACGTATGGCGAAATAGGGAACCACTATGTCCATAACTGGTACACTCACCCTACTCAGTCTCATCATTTCCGTACCTTTGTTCACTATTTCTGATGATGGTTGTTGAACTACAGCCACTGCAAAGTGCACCATATGGACTGCAGGTTAAAAGTCGTCCTTAGTCTTGCGATATCGCCTGCAGCTTTAAAGTATGAATTCGGTCCAGAATCAATTCTTTTTGCAAAAAGTAACTTCTCTGGACATAAAGTACGTCTGTTCTTGCTAAACAATATACGAATGCAAAACAATTAACTTTGACAGAGAGAAATCTTTATTAATTACCGTGTAAATGCTCTTATATAACAAAGCTGGAGCGGAGAGTCGGCTGTATCCCAGTGGGACCATAACACCAATAGTGAGAAGAAAAGTGAACTCTGTGAAGCTGTTTATTCCGTTTCTCTGATATGTTCACAAGCGCACGGTGTCTTTTTCATGTAACTTTATAACAAAAAAATCGGCATGTCTCAAATTTGGACCAACGAAAGACAAGACCTTCCTCTTTCATTTGCTGCTAAAATGAAAATAATCCATCGGGGGGTCTAGTGCAATTTTTTTTATTTTGTTGTTTGTAATAGGTATCATTTTAAATGCACCGTAAATTAATAAATTTTGGTGAGGTGAACTGTCGAAATGGATTTAGATGAAAATGTTGCAAAAATCTAGTGTCAATATTTTGTGGATTATATTCTAAACAGTTCTAGACCTAAAAATTTACAGGCCGAAGCCGAAAATTAAATTTTTGAGTTGCCTCTCCTTTGTTTTCATCAATTGTTGAAATTTGCATTACTCTTACAACTAAGTATGTCAAACAACCTCTTTTCAATTTTGGTTTGTATCTCAAGTGCAATATAAGGTAAATTGGTATGATGCGCCCCTACCGGGCAATACGCACCACTTCATTTTCAAGGGATTGAGGCTTCTTTAACACGTAAAAATGAATACATATCTTATATATCCGCGAAAAAATGATGTTGCGCATATAAGATCTTTGAGAAGTATGAACAACCAATAGAAGTACCAAAATCATCGAAATTCAGCTTTTTGGCGGAAAATTTTGGGTCCGAAAGGCAAGCTTCGTTGTAAATAAAGCGCATCCCTTAATATTGTACTTATTACAAAAACTTTTACCGGAAGACGACTGCTAATGGACCCTTTTAAGCTCTGCAAGTGGTAGAATTCTCCTTGGAAACATTTTTACAACGCTGCGGAACTTTTTCTACGAGAGGGGCATATTGCCCGGTTTGTTTTGAAACGTCAAGATTTGGAATGTTTACCGAAAACGTCTTGTACTCTTTTAGAAGCTACCTGGATGTTGCGCATATAAGATCTTTGAGAAGTATGAACAACCAATAGAAGTACCAAAATCATCGAAATTCAGCTTTTTGGCGGAAAATTTTGACCCGAAAGGCAAGCTTCGTTGTAAATAAAGCGCATCCCTTAATATTGTACTTATTACAAAAACTTTTACCGGAAGACGACTGCTAATGGACCCTTTTAAGCTCTGCAAGTGGTAGAATTCTCCTTGGAAACATTTTTACAACGCTGCGGAACTTTTTCTACGAGAGGGGCATATTGCCCGGTTTGTTTTGAAACGTCAAGATTTGGAATGTTTACCGAAAACGTCTTGTACTCTTTTAGAAGCTACCTGGCTAGAGAAAGTTGCATGCAGAGCATGATCAACTAAGTAAATAACACTTTGACACCAAAAACTATAAAAGTAATGCATTTGCCACTGGGGGCGTATTATACCTGTTTACCCTACATCTTCCTGACTTGGTTTAGAAACAAACGATCAAAAGACAAAAGGTCGAAAGGACAATAAGTCGAAAGACAAAAGGAAGACAAGACAAATGGTCGAAAATGCAAAAGGTTGAAAGTAATTTGCATTATGGGAAATTATATCATCTTTAAAAGAAGATTTTTGACCTTTAATCCCCTCTTTATTCCTCTTTGATCTTTTGCCCTTTCGACCTTATATCATAGATTCTAGAATATTGACAAGTTCACATTTGTGCCAATGACAGACGCAATATAGAATTTCATAAATCCAATATTCCAATCCAATTGAAATAGCAGTGCAATGTTGACACTATTGTCCATGTGTTTGTTGTGAGAATTGACAGAACATTGCTTTTGTTTGCGATGGTAAAAAAATCAGAATTGCTGACAAATATTCTCAAATTGGCAGTCATTCTAGGGCTGAAAATCTCTTAAATAAAGAAAAGAATATTAATAATTATACTAACGAATATACACTTCCTTGTTGAATTGATGGTAGAAAACGTGCAAATGAATTCATACAAACATCGATAGGTATCATTCATAACAAATCTACCTATGGAAGATTGATCGTGTGATCCTAACATTTTGCTTAGAGATCTGAATAAGCCATGTTCAGTTTTAGCATAGTTTTATTAGAGTTGTACGGAATTCTGTAGTAATTCATAAAACAAATAAATTCAATCAGCTTTGAAAATGTTACTCAGTAACTTTACGATTTCGCTAGCTTAACAACGAAATCATACGAGGCTTTATCAAAAATATCAGGTGAATCATAAAAGTCTTCGATTACACCAAAAAGGAGTCAAAAAAGATGAACTTTAGTGCATACAGACTTGTTTGCAAATTATATCCAGCAGTTCTCAAGTACTATGTTTCGTATAGCTATGTTATGTTCAAAACTTATAAAAGCGCCAACTCGAACGATTTTTGATGCTAATCTTCTATGAAAAGACGTACGAGTTGACTCTATAATTGAATTAGAAAAGTCACAGGGATTCAAAATCATGAAGTTTGAGCCTGCCTAGTTTTGGTGCTAAAACTTAGTGGTCCCATATTACGGGTCTCCCGGTGGTCATTCCGGTACTCCAAAAGAACCATAATAACCATTTATTCACCCTCTTGGCAAAATACATCCAAACATTAAAAATTGTAAAGAATTGGACACAATTCATTTGGTTTCGGGTCATAAACCCGAGTAATTTCATAGAACTGTCCAGATTGCACATCTTCCGGGACTCCAGGAACCGGTTCCGCATGGACCATACTGGACCGAATTTTTCAAGGGATGTGCACCGGTAATTGGTTCCTTATTACAGAGAAATTTTTATGCCAAAATATCCATCAACCGAATAGTATCGATGTTAATTACATATACAAAACTGCGATGGAAACTTACTTTTCGGATGTTCTGGGTTTCCGGAACCGGGTATGAATAACTAAATGATTTGAGAATCTCTATTTATAGTCCACGTGAATATCTAATCAATAATATGAGCACGGTTCAGATTACTAGTTTAGTTACGAAACTACAGGTTGTCAAAGTAGGGGTCTCTAAAGAGACTTTTCTAAGATGTACCAGGTTCCCGGTGGCCACAGTGACCAAACCCGGATCTCCGGGAGGGTTTCTGAAACTAGACATGTGTGCCTTACATTTAAGCCCAACAGAATTGATTTTTTCGAGCTGTTTAAATGTTCGGGTCGAAAACGACCCTAAGTCACAATTTGTAACTTTTTTTTAAGGAAGCTCCCTAAGGGGCCATTCAACACTTTTGTTTCCACAAAAATAAATGTTCCCACAAAAAAATACCTAATTGTCAGAAAAAGTAAATTTGCTAGGTTATTTTAATCAAAAGTTATAATGATTTGAATTTTGATATGGGTCGAAAACTATCCAAGGTGCTTGCTAAGATTAAGATATATCCTTAAACTCCGTAAAAAAAATGAAAAAAAAAAATATTGCTCTAGACCCCTCGACCGATTATTTTCGTTTTGGTTGCAAATGAAAGGGGACAATCATGGCTTTCTTGTGTCAAAATTTCAGACATGCCGAATTTTTTGTTTTGAAATTGCTCTACGAAACACACCGTGAAGCGTGCTAGTTAATTAGCTTTTTCTTGGGATTTATCATATTTCATTTCATGGTACTGACTGGGCTACAAAGCCATGCATGTCTGCAAGGGGTAAGCAGTTTGACTGACAGATGTGAAAATAATCTGACACTAAAAATCGCTGTCTGATGTGCTGAATAAAAAGGAATTTAGCGTACAAATGTAAGAACACAAAACGGAAACCAAGTGCTGCACTACCCACTCCATAAATTGTGTTGAAATCAAATTGAATTTAGTGTGAACCACTTATATGCATATATGTCGCAAGTTAACCAATTGGCTTAACTTGTGACCGCTCACTCAAGGGCACAATAAAATATTTGGTAAGAAGGCCAATTAGAGGATTAGTCCCAATATATTGTTATTTATGTATTGTGCCGTTTTAGAACAATTAAATGTCTAAATGTGAAATAAATATATGTCTCCACTTTTATTAGTAGTGTTTTGGTTGATGTCTTCCACAAAACTATTTATTTTGTTTTTTTCCTTACTCCGATCGTAAATTAGATTTATTTGTTTATTTATTTATTTATTTATCTATTTATTCATTTATCCTTTTATTAGATTATTCATTTATCCTTTTTTATTAGATCACTTTGATTACATATTTAAATTATTAGTAACATAGTTTATTTATTTACTCAGATTTTTTATGTATTTAGTATTAGACATCAAGCTCCTTTTAGTGTGTAGGTCTTCACCGACCGACTGTCATCGTTCGTCCTTCTTCGTGTCCACGTTCGTCATTGTCATCTTCGTATAGACCTTGACCGTGAGTTATGCAATATGATCATGGACACCCCAACTAGGGTGGGGTCTCTTGTTTAATTTTACCGTCCGGAGGAGTGAAGTTAGTGTGTCTGTCCGCGGGATAGAACGCTACAGCTATCTGTAGAAGTTCCGTGCGATTCCGGCGGAGAGAAACTTCCGGTTCACAGGCGCCCCGACGACCATTTGCCAGAGCTGTTTCGCGATCTACTCGGCTAGTCCCCGGCGGAAGGACACCCGACTAGAGGCTTATAACAAAAATATAATAAAATTTTATCAGAATATGATATGCATATCATATTATGATATAATTTTGTTAGGCTCCGTTCTCCATAGAACATAATAAAACAGAAATATAACATAATGTGTTTTATTTCCCTTTTAGATATTTTTTTTATTCATTTTTAACAACTTTATAACAAAATAAATAGATAGTTATGCATTTCAATAATATACAATATTATCGTATATCGAAGAGTATTATAATTTTAATACTTTGTATCAAACATTATAACTTGGTTTGATATGTTTTTGATAGAATTAAAACATATTTTGTTATGTTTATGTTACTATTCATACACTTTTTGTTATAATTTTAGTTATTTTAACAACATCCTGCATCAAGTTTGTAACAACCTATGTTCGAAAAAAACTTATAACATAATAACATATGCTGATATAATTTTGTTATGTACCCTTAGTCGGGCATATCCTACTCCGTCGCGATGTTGGTCGGTAAGTGCCGAGGTCGGTTCTGCAATTTCGGTTGGAAGATGACTTTCAGTTAGCAGGCGCCTCGACAACTTATTACCGATACTACGCTACGCCCGCTCTACTCGGTCTAGTCCCCGGCGGAGGATCTAGCCTACTCCGGACGCGCCCGTTGGTCTCCTTCATATGCTCGCTTCAACATGCTGACTTGTCAAGCGCCAAGGTCGGTCCAAAGATTCCGGCTGCCCCAACGATTCAGAGCCATGTGCCATGTCCGCTGTGTTGAGTGCTGCTGCTCCTCTCGCCATCTTCGTTGTAAAAGAGACATCATTTGAACGATTTGAACATCAATTGTCCTGCTAACCGCGTCCCATTTCTCTTCGTCAGCACACATTCGATGGACGATATTGTGCACATTAACGTCACAAGCACGGAATTAGTCGGTGGGTCCATCTACCATTCTCAGCACTATCCCACTGCTGTTGCCATTTCCTCATAGTTTCATCTCTGACTCTTTTCCGAATTCCCCGCGTGCCTCGGTCCCTGTAGCACTCGCTGTCCTCTTCGAGTTGGAGGCATATAGGGATCAATCCTGCAATCACACAGACTGCTGCTGACCGCTGAGTTGTTCGGCATGATCCGAGATAGAGCTGATATCACCTTCACGGCCTTCTCACATACATAATCGACATGGCTGTTGAAGCTCAGCCGATCATTAAGCATCACTCCCAGGTGTCTGACTTCCCGCTTTGATTCGATGGTACACTGTCCAACCGAGATTCTCGCCTTTGCACTGCCTTTCGGTTGCTTATCATCACAATTTCGGTTTTGTGATGGGCTAACACAAGCTTCTTCCCTCACATCCATTCTTCCACGGCGTCTACTGCTTCAGTAGCAAGTATCTCTACTTCCTCTAGTGATTCGCCGATGACTACGAACACCACGTCATCCGTGAAGCCGACGATCTTCACACCCCGGGGAAAGCTCAGCTTCAACACTCCATCATACATAGCGTTCCAGATGATCGGGCCAAGAATAGAACCCTGTGGGACGCCCGTCGTGACTGTCGTGCACTTTTTCCCAGCGTCTGTTTCGTAGATCAGTGTACGATTTTGAAAGTAGCTCCTCAAAATCTTACAAAGATACTCTAGGACCTCCAATCTGTGCAGCGATTCGGTGATCGCAGCCCAACTGGCACTGTTGAAAGCATTTTTTACGTCCAGAGTTCTGTACACCGCAGTACCGATTTCCTCTCCTCTTTTGCTTCCGCGCCGTCTCCATAGCTTCCACGACCGTTCGGATGGCATCAACGGTGGATCTACCATTCCGAATTGCATGTCGCACAGGCCGTATTCTCCCTCCGTGTATTTCGTAAGCCTGTTTAGGATCACTCGCTCCAGCACTTTGCCAACTGTGTCCAGCAGACATATCGGTCTATATGCTGAAGGATCTCCAGGAGGCTTGCCTGGTTTAGGCAGCAGCACCAGCCTTTGTCGCTTCCTAATGTCGGGGAAGTTACCCTCCTCGATACATTTTTGCAACACGGTCCTGAACATATCCGGGTTTTCTTGGATTGCTGCTTTCAGACCTACGTTGGGGATGCCGTCTGGTCCCGGAGTCTTCCTGGTTTTTAAGGCTTTTGCCACCGCGATCAGCTCATCGTTCGTTACCTGGGCTTCTTCTTCGTCATCATCTTGTGCTCCGTAAGGTGTGGACGGCCAGCTCTTCGGTTCGTGCCGGGGGAAGCGCTTCAATGATGGTCATCATCCTCTCCGGACACCTATCGGGTGGTACAGCTAAGCCCCTCAACCCAGGGCTACAGAAAGTTACGTCAATAATTGACTCTCGGCCATCCCGACGGTATGTGCCTTGCCAAGGCCTACTGCTCCCTCTTGAGTTGGTGAAGCGACTACCCCATTCTATGGCCCACGCGTTGAAATCGCCGGCTATGACGACTGGTCTGCGGTCTGTGAGCTCTTCAGTCAGCTTGTAGAGCATCTCGTTGAACTGGTCAATAGACCATCGCGGGGGTGCGTAGCAGCTACAGAAGAAGACTCCGTTAATTTTGGCTATAACAAAGCCTTCATCTGCACGATGTACCACTTCCTGGAAAGGATATCTTCCCACCGTCCAGATCGCCACTGATTTTGCGTTGTCTGCTATCCAGTTCCCATCGCCGGCCGGGACACGGTATGGCTCCGATATGATAGCCACATCGCACTTGTACTCCGCCACAGATTGCCTCAGCAAGTGTTGTGCTGTGTCACAGTGGTTGAGGTTAATTTGAATTACCTTTACTGTGGTTTGGTAGCAGTCGCCTTTATGAAGGCCAGGCATCGCAGGCCTCCTGTAACGTGGTTGTTATTCTCTCCGTTAGCGCAGATCATGCACTTTGGAGGCTTCCGGCAGGCTTGCGCCTTGTGGTCTTCTTCTCCGCACCTTCTGCATCCATTACCTCTGTCAGGCCCCTTGCAGAATCTAGCAAGATGGCCGTACTCGTGGCATCTATAGCATGCTTCCGGTTTCTGAGAGACGCTCAGTGGACATACCGACCAGCCTACTTTAAACTTCTCCGTTTTTAGTGCCTTGACGGCCGCTTCAATCGGAAGCCTAATTGATGCTATTAGCATTCCGGATGGCCCCTTCCTTATGCAGATCTGCATCTGCATCCTGGATGACCAGTTAGATGCAGAGGTCAGTCCACCGATTCCGGTTGGAGGATGACTTCCAGTTCACAGGCGCCCCGACGACCCAAAACTGGTTTGTGACGATCCATGCTACTCGGCCTAGTCCCCGACGGTGGAGCTAGCCTACTCCGGCTACGCGCTTCTTCATGCTTCGATACTGGCCGGTGGAGTGCCGATGTCGGTCCGGGGCAAGACTGGCCTGTATTTGTTCATGCTCATGCCACAGTGTATGGTTTGGCACTGTGTGGGATTCGCAATGGGGCGCCTACCCACTAAAAAACAGTCTCCTAGGTACACCGTCACCGTAAAGAATTCTTCTCCGGCACCACCTTTCGGTATTACATCGAAGAAGAGGCGACACATGCTACGCGCACCCTTCATTAAGCCCTTCGGCTCCATCATTAATTTGTTAGTTCCTAATCCATGCCATGCTGAGCCCTTCGGCTCCCATTAATAATTTGTTAGTATTCCTAGTTTGTGATCTAAACATGCCATATTCAGCCATTCGGCTCACGATACCATGGGTGCCAGAAACTCCCTGACGAAGGAAGTTCTCTCGGTGCTGGACGCATGCCATTTAGCACTCCAGGTTCTCGCGCACTATTCGGATAGTCCCCGGCGGTGAATCTACCCTACCCCGACGAAGACTTCCCCGGAGGTGGAAGTTCTTCCGGTACCGATGCTGCCCGGATAGGTGCCAAGGTCGATCCTGCGATTCCGGTTGGTGGATGACTTCCGGTTCACAGGTGCCCTGACGACCAATTTGGCAAGACAATTTACACCGTCTTCAGCTCAAGGCTGCACAGACTGAACAATCACAAACATTAGGCAACGGACAACACGAAACACCCAGTAGCCCAATGATGAATTTTTCGTTTGACGAAAAGTTTCCACCGACTGGAGTGGGAATCGAACCCACACTTCATGGCACAATATGCCTAAACGACTGACGCCGCTAACCGCACGGCCACGAAGCCTACAATTTCCGGGGCTTTTCCACGATCTACTCGGTCTTGTCCCCGACGGTGGATCAAGCTTACCTACCGGTTGGGTGCCGAGGTCGGTTCAGCGATTCCGGTTGGAGACTGACTTCCGGTTCACCGGCTTGTTCCTCCCTCCACTTCCGCTGAAGCAATGACATTATTTTCGTCACCGCCATGTTCACCGCGTTCCACATCACCTCATCGCTACACATTCTATCCACTACGTTGTCTACGGTTACGTCAGCACCGCAGACCGCTGTCATCTCGCTACGTTCCGCAGCAAAACGTGGACACTCGAAAATGACGTGTTCCGGCGACTCCTCTACGACTGGGCACTCAGCGCAGAGCGGCGACTCTGCGTGGCCGAACCTGTGCAGATATTTCTTGAAGCAGCCGTGACCTGACAAGAACTGCGTCAAGTGGAAGTTGACTTCTCCATGGGATCTGCTCACCCATTTCGCCAGATTTGGAATAAGGCGATAAGTCCACCTTCCCTTCTCAGCAGTATCCCACTCGCGTTGCCATTTCACCATCGTGTGAGTGAGTGAGTGAGTGTGTGAGTGAGTGAGTGAGTGAGGGAGTGAGTGAGTGAGTGAGTGAGTGCACTCTCCACAGGCGCGCCCCTTTATCAATCAAAATCGGATCCACGTTATTGGTTAAACCGAACCTTAGTGCGCTACCTCAAATTTGAGTAAGTGGCATAGTACTGCAAGTTGATTTATTTGATCTGCCGATTGAGTGCAAAGAACTTAGCCAGTAGGTTTTTTTTTCGCATGGCTGCAAATGAAAACAAGTTCTAACCCATCAACTCAAAATTAAGTTAACGCACGTACCCCCGGAATTGAGTGGAATGAACATACTTTTGAGTACTTCATTTTCTCCTTGTATGTTTTCGGACGCCAAAACTGACCCCAATTTGTATTTCCACAAGCCAACTGCGCTTTAAAAATCTTCACAGTACAGGTCGGACTTGATTTTCCGGTGACTCGATTATCCGGGATTCAATTATCCGGGATTTTAGACTCGATTTTCCGGAATATGTTAATGCATAATTTCGATATAATTTAGTATTGCAATATAAAATGTGAACGGTTTAGCAGTTTTGAACGTAGGTAAGAAAAGGGGGGTTCGAAAAAAGTTTTTTTTTGTGTGCCGGTCAAAAATTTATTTTTCTTCTCAAGACCCTTAATGTTCTTAGAAATAAATTCTGGAAACGCCACTGCATCATATAAATAAAACAACGAAAAGAGATAATATTTAGGTTCTTTTATCGCAGATTTTCTCAGATGATGAGATATTTGATTTTTCACGCATCCATCACATGCCGCTGTGGGGAATTTATTTTCCTGATATAAGACGGTTCACAGTGAAACAGTTAGGCGGAAAAGGTAGGAATATCCATTCTCTATGTTTTACATACGTTTGTTTTTTGTATTATTGCACTACTTTCATAAAAATTGAGATCCGGCTGGTAGGAGTACTAGTCTGAGGTTGGAAAACCAGGATATGTGAGGTTAGTTGCATTGGAACTTTCGCCTGAGCGATTTTTGCGCTTGAGTAAAACACGTTTCGGTACATTCTCCGCTGCCCCTAAAAATACCATTGGGTAGATAAATGAATTCTCTACCATTGGATCTCATTCAATTTCATACATAAGTGAAGTAAGCGGTGAAAATAAATATTTTGTTCCGAATGTTTTGAAACAATGAATGAGTTTGACATTGCTCTCGTCAACTATCATCATGACGACAGCAGCACATCCCACCGGACAAATTGTCGTATTGGGAGCGAATACAATTATCAATATCGAAATAATTTGCTTTCGGGATTGTGACTTATAATTGCATCGGGATTGTGACTTTAATAAATATTTTTTAACAAATTGTCGAAACATCATTAAATAAAAAATATAGTTTATTCACATTTTTTAAATAATTTTTGGTGTTTTTATTTTGCTCATGCAATTTTAAAATGGAAACCTATCTATGTGCACGTCATGCATATTGTTGAAAGAAGCGTTTCATTTAGAATGTGTCGCATCAAAAAGTGTTTTTCTCTGGGGATGAGTTATAGAACATTATCTTCTATCCTTACCATTTGACGTGCAATAACCGTTCAGTTTTAGAACGACACAAATGTAAACTTTGAGATGAAATTTAACCTGCTCTTGCTTACCACCTGGGAAATTCTAGCATGATGGTTGACTTTTTTACTTCTCTTGACATAATAGGGTTCGTTCAAATATTACATTACAGAATTTTCTATAGTTTTCTATTCTCTAGTGATATAAATAAACATCATATCTTCATTGAAGATAAAAATAACTGCATTTTTCTCTAACAGCAACAAGAGAAATTCAACAATACTCAGGACAAATAACCCGTTTCTGAATCCACTACCCCTAAACGTGTTACGTACCATTTGAACGCCTTCCTAGTCGATCGTTTACCCGTGCACGTAAGTCAACGGTAGCACTGTGAAAGAGCTAGTTCCACACCACATGCACATACTCTGCGGAGGAACAACGTCCGGGGCACAACATTTTGCTTTGATCTACCCACGAAGAGGAACGCATACATTGGGTGTATCACATATAAGCCGTCGGGCAATGTTTCATGTTCACTTCGCTCGGGGCGTCAGTAAACCTGCAAAGTCTTCAATTACTTTGCCATTGTGGAAAAAAGTCGTCGAGTTTCGATAAATATAAGGGTTGATGTGGCTTTTCCAATATTGGATAAAGCTAAAACCACCGTTTGGTACTGGTTTTCCGATGTAATCGTATTGAAATACTTTTATTTAGATTGTGAAATATAATCGTTATGTTTGACTATTATATCAAGACTAGCATGTAAAAAGCGAGGAACACCATTTGCATCCCAAAACTTTTTTCACCCATCATAGTCGCATTTCGACTAATGTTTGATAACCTTCACCACTAACAGGTACATCTGTTTCTCCACTATCTGATAATGAGATTATTAACTTTTTATATCAATTATAAATAATAATAATTAGGTTTTCAAGTAAGAAGCATCAATTTGCAAAGGTTGTTCAACCCTTGTCACGTGTTAATCTTCTAGATATTATATGACACATAACGAAAAGGATGCAATTAATAACGGGTAGTATTCACTTCCGACTCTATCTAGACATTTTAACAATTAGTAGAACATTTGTTACAAGAAATTGCAGTGACTAACAAGGCTTAGTATAGCTGACACATTTCACGAGATGTAACCATATAATTTATCGTTCGATATATAAGAGATTGGATCGAATTTGAGTGTACTATTTTGAAGTAATATGAGAATCCATAATAGGTTTCCCAAGTAACAATTCCGATTCTATTTTGATTTTTTCAATTTTTATGCTGGTTTTATAATAGCATGATCATTGTTTGCAGTTTCATAGCATCTTTTCACAAGTTGAAGTAATCTCCTCCAGTTCATTCTCTTCAAATAAAATTCTATAAAACCATCGATTTTATAAGAATATTTCATCTAGAAGTAAGCTTTACAAGACTCTCCATAAATTCTTCAGTATAGCACATTTAATTGTATTGTGGATTATTTATGCTGATCACAGTAAAACCCAATGTATTTACTAAGCTCATTCTTGAATCACCCTTAAAACTCCTTGTTCTCGAACAAAAATCAGAAATCTTTCTCAAATACTGATTCCAATAACAAGTTGTAGCACTAATTTTCAATCATGTTCTTTTCAATATTTCCATATTGCAACATTGTTTTATTTTTTTATTGAAATTAAATGAAATCTTAACAGCATAAAGTAATATAAACGGCCAAACAACTGATGTATATATACGTATAGGGAAGGTGAAAAAATGGTACCTTATATTGCCAGTGTAATCCGTCTCCCACTCAAAATACAAAACAGCACCGCCGTGTTCACTAGAATTCCTTAATCGGTACTTACTTGAATCATTTGTCACTTTATTACATTTAATATTTTTTAAGTTCAGAAATGATTTTAATCGCTATACCAAACGGAGTCTGATTGTAAAAAAAACACTTTCCGAACGATAAGTGATGTAAATAAACAAATGTCAATCTTTTACTCCTATATGAATCCTCTGAGTTTTATATAAGAGTGGATCAAGATCAACCGTTCTTCACCGAAGCGTTCATGAATCTAAATAGTCTCCTTTGAACTGCATTGGATTTGTAAAAGATGTATTGGATTTGATAGTGCTTGTGCTGCACTTAATCGAAAACATCAATGAAATATGGCGTATATATGATAATTGTATCACTTAGTTGGAGGCCATGTTGAAAAAATGCAGAAATGTTTGCTTCAAAATGGAAAATGCTGAATTAATTTCTTAAAATGTATGGGATGTTTCTCAATATAAGCGTGGCGCATTTTAATTTTCGATAGTATCATGCACGATAATTACGATATACTGAGAATAGCAGCTTAAATTCGTGGTGTAGGGTGATTATCTAGCAATGAATTAGTTTGCGTGAAGATAATAATAACGTTTCAGTGGATTCATTTATTTTTTGTTGTTGTCATATTTATCCCCCATCTCAATCAAATACAAATAAAAAGCATAATAATGGTTATGATTTATAGTTATCTACAAGTATCTTTGAAACAGATTATCACAAGATCGATAGGTTTAGAGGTATTTTTATCATAGTTTTATGATGCTCCCACTATCGATGATAGGCTTTCGGTCACAAGAGCATCAACATTTAAGAGAATCTTAAAAAATAGTCTTGAAAACCTACGGAAGCGTGGGCCAGATTAGTTTCATGAGATTTTCATCGTGTTTTTATTCTGGTTTTGCAGGATAAATCGATTTATTCTTGAGTTTTATGATTTGTTCTTGTAAAAATTCTGAAGAACATCATGAAACTAATTTTGTTACTTGGGTTAAGATAGAGTTTCCAAATTTCCCGGGATTTGATTTCGGGAAATAAAAGAATTTCCAATTTTGCCGGGAAACGGGAAATAAAATAGTAATTTCCCGGGAGATTTTGAAAAATGTAAAAATGAAGCAAATTAGTCGATTTTATAAATTCTTCGTATCCTATCCATGTTATATTTTATGCCAGTAAATTTTCATGGGTGTAAATAATTTACTTATTCGTCTACATTTTTTTCTGTAGGTTTCGTGTTTAACGCATGAAATAAAAAAAGTTTATAAAGTTCTGTAATAACAAGAAAAGCTGACTATTTTAAAGGTATTCGAATCCTGTGAGCAGAATCTCGATAGGGAAACAAAAAAATAGATTGGAATACCTTTAAATTGAACTTCTCAAGATATACGGCAATTCTGAGAAACAGAAAACTAAGAATAGCGGGAATCCTGAAAAATCTCATTTCCTGAGAAATGATTCCCGGGATTGAAAACTCTAGATTGAGACAAAAACGTGTTTCGTTGTGTAATTACCTATAGTAAAAGCATGAAAACACTTAGAATAATAAATTTATGGATATGTAACCTATTTGATTGAAACACATTTCGGTATTATATAGGGTGTCCAAGTGCGAAAATTCTGCCCAGCTTAAGTTACCTTCACGATACTGGATTCGGTTGAGCGAGCTCGTGGTTCATCCTTCGCCGCCACACGACGTCCTCCTGCACGCCGTTCTCATGCACGCCGCCGAAGATCGTCCTTAGCATTCGGCGTTCGAAAACTTCAAAAGCTGGCAAGTCCTCCTCGAGCATAGTCTACGTCTCATGCCCGTAGAGGACTACCGGTCTTATGAGCGTTTTGTATATCGTGCATTTGGTGCAGGTGTGAATCTTTCTTGACCGCAGTTTTTTCTGGAGTAGGGTTACCACATTTGCTTTCACCGGAAGAGTACATTTATTTCAATACTGTAAAAGAGTACTAAAGAGTACACTTAGCCTATCCTGAAAAAATGAAAATGCAATTTCTATTAATGTGTTTATCTAAATGTTCTTATGTTAACCATTTTTGTTCTTTTCTTCCTTTTTATGCCGTTGGTCGCATTAACCGTATTTAAACCAAAAGAAAGACATCGTAAAAAATGATAATATTTACTAATTACGATTTTTTTCCGTTTCAACGTGCAAGCAATTGTCTGATTCATTAATACAACCACTTTAACTAAATTTTATTCACATTTATCAGAAAGACAATATTCTCAACTTTTCATTACAGATTTCACGAAATTTAACCTTGATATTCCACTAATTATGTGATGTGCTTGCTTTCTATATTGTATATTGACTGTGAGCGAATATATTTATTTAATCAATGTTTTTTTTATAATACTTTATAACTTTTTCGACTATAGTATAATAAGCAATAATGATATTTATATTATTTAGCTCAAATACTTTGTTGTTAATAATGTAGAAAAATATTTGTTGGGAAGGAGCCAAATGAACTGAGAAGAGTGAATTTTAAAACCCAGGATACTAAAACATTGTCTTTAATTTAAAATTAACTAAGATCTTTTTAAAACGCTATGAACAATTTAAACTCATTTAAAAAACTTTTAATTTTATGTTTTTAAAATTTTGTTTTAAAGCGAAAACTGTTCATTCCCAAAGCTCTGTTCAACAATTGCACCGCCTAAACGAAGTTTCCAGAAAAAGTTCATTTATTCAGAATCTCTTTACGATTTCATTCTGAAATTCAATAGTTAATTGATTGATCACTTACCTCTGTACTGAGTAAGATAAATGAGCGTATAATTATATCTAACCTAATCATTACTGAGCTGATCATACCAATTCGATTCAGCCAGTATTTGGCAAAAATCTGTTGTTTTTCGATTTGTTCTGCAATCGTCAGCAATATATATAGAAAAGAGTACCTTTGAGCTCTTTTAGCAAAAATGAATAGTACAGAATTTTTTAAGGCAAAAAAGAGTATATGTACTCTAAAAAGAATACGTCTGGTATCCCTATTCTGGAGCCCATAGTAGGCACGACTTCCGCTGATGATGCGCCTTCGTTTTTCCCAACTCACATTGTTGTCAGCCGTCAACAAGGATCCGAGGTAGACAAACTCGTCCACCACCTCGAAGGTATCCTCGTCTATCGGGACAATGCTTCCTAGGCGGGCCCTGTCTCGCTCAGTTCCGCCTACAAGCATGTACTTTGTTTTCGACACATTCACCATTAGCCTGACTCTTGTTGCTTCGCATTTAAGGCGGGTGAACAAATCTGCCACCGTTTCAAATTTTCTCCCAATAATAACCATGTCGTCCGCGAAGCAACCAAATTGTCCGGATCTCGTGAAAATCGTGCCTCAACTGTTAAGTCCAGCTCTCCGCATGACACCATCAAGCGCATTATTGAACAACAGGCACGAAAGTCCGTCGCCCTGTCGTAGTCCCTGCCGAGACTCGAACGAACTGGAGTGTTCGCCGGAGATCTTCACGCAGTTTTGCACACCGTCCATCGTTGCTCTAATCAAGGTTGTGAGCTTCCCGGGAAAGCTGTTCTCGTTCATGATCTCCCATAGCTCTACACGGTCAATACTGTTGTATGCTTCCTTGAAGTCGATGAACAGATGGTGCGTAGGGACCTGATACTCACGGCATTTCTGCTTAGTACATGGAATGAGAACTCCATTAAGTACTTACATACTGAGGGTGGTGCAACTAAACCTAAGTAGGGTATCCGTCCTATTATGGAGGACTTAAGCACGGTGTTGAAGTTAAAATCGTATTGCAGTGTCCGAAATCTAAATATTATAGTATTTTGCAATGTTAAGTGTTAAAACTATCCTTTATCTGAAGTATAGTGAAGTAAAAAAGTAATTTTTGGAATCATACATACTTTTTTTTGACATAAATCTGAAGCTCTTCCTCTGTCCTATTATTGCGGTATTTTGTCCTATTATTGCGGTAGTGCCGTCCTATTATTGCGGTATACCAAAAATCATAGATTTTATTACATTCAATATACATTCAATACTATACAATGTTCGAGCTTTGAAATTGTGCTCCCTCCATGTTAATGACACTGCACGGTACTGTCAGTTTGTGTGACTTTGAACATATCTATGAGGAAAACTAATTTATTACTTTATGTCACGATTCGAAAACAAATCAACAGAATCGTATGATTTTCTGCCGGTTTCGTCTCCTCTTTCGTCGTAGGTGGACAATGTTAAAGTGAATAGACAAGGTTCTTCCATCTGAGACCACTAGTTGCTATATAAGAAATGAATTTGTTGACTTAAGTATAACCTACAATTTTGATGCTTTTAAACATATTTTCCACTAGCGACACAATTTTAAATGATTGCTTCCTTGCGATCATCTTATATCTTAGTTTTTCAACGTATTTTTGGCATGTGTTTCGATTTACGTGATTTTTTGGTAAAACATTGTGTTTATTTGCAAAATATTTGTAAATAGGAGGAATTACAGGGTAAAAATAAACATAAACCTTTTGTTTGACTAAATAAATGTATGAATAACTCAAAATTATGTCCCTAATTAGTATCCTAATAATATAATTAATGTTTCCAGCAATTATATTTAAAATGACTATTGAAATATCGAATTTTTGAAGGAGATTTACAGATACCGCAATAATAGGCAAAAAGCTATTTTCATTGTCCTATTATTGCGGTATATGCTTTTTCTCAAAAATATTGAACTTTTATTCAAATTTCAATATCTATCATGTATCTACATCCATACTGAACTGATATACCCGCTACATATAATTGTTTTGGTTCTAAACTTAAAAACTTAAGCTTATGAAACCCCGCCCGTAGATAGAGAGACTGGTTAAAAATATAGGCTTTTATTGATGCATCATTTAAAACTGTTCTTCCAACGATCAAAACCGTTTAATTTTTAAAGCATTCATCTGGTACAACTTGGGAATACTATAAGCTTTAATCATCATCAATAATATCCATAGAAAATAGAGTTTTCGATTAATAATAAGGGTTTAATTCTTATACCGCAATAATAGGGAATACCGCAATAATGGGCAAATTACCCTAGCATCCGTTGGTTCCTTGTGCAAGTACATATAATTGCCCTTGTAACAACAAAAAAAGCAGCGGTGGGCGCTCAATCACACTTTTTAATCACATTGATTAACAAGACAAGAATTTGTTGCATTTAATAATGGCAAAACACTGAACGTGGCTATTAAATATTCAAAATTTGCTTTATAATAGGCCCAATACTTCAGAGTACTCCAGTTATGCTGTCTATTGATGAAGTTTTTCACAAACTTACTTCGAAGATGCTTGACTACTGTATCTTTCGAATGCTGAGTGTAAGTCCTATGAACATTTTTATTTGCAAATTATGTCAATGGGGCCTTCCTGAGCCGAGCAGTTAGAGTCCGCGGCTATAAAGCAAAGCCATGCTGAAGGTGTCTTGGTTCGATTCCCGGTTGGTCCAGGATCTTTTCGTAATGGAAATTTTCTTGAATTTTGTGGTTTATAAATTAATAATGATGCACTGTTGGTGAATAATTTGAAGAATGCCATAACCCTTCCTAAATAGCTCAAAACGTTCAAATAACGATGACTTTAGATTTCCTCGTTATAATATTTCCAAATTCACGGAGAAGATGTTTGAGTACTATACATGTCGAATGGTAGATGCCAAATTCTTGGACATTTTTTTTGCGTTTATACTGGTTTCAGGCACACCGTGTCGCATCATTTGATGCAAATAGTTCTGTGATGAATCCACCGAGCAGTGAGATAGAAAAAACTATTTTTTCATAATATTTAGATATACACATGGTGCATTCGGCAAAGTTGTAGAAGTACCTATTCGAAACAACTTTGTCGAAGACACGATTTTTCATCTCTTATACTTTTCTAGATATAGGTATGTGAAAGACTCCTAAAAATTATATTTTTTATCATAACTTTTTTCCAATATTTTTAACATCTTTTGAGTCTTTCACAAAGTTGTTTGTCATAAAAAAAAGCATGGTTTTGTTGAACATATAATAAATTACTCTTTTTTCAAAGAGTAGTTTAGGCCTCAAAACCTGGCTTCGGCGCAAAATGGCGCAGACAACCTCTTTAAATCAAGAAAGTACCTGTTCGTGCACCACGAAAGAACTTTGTCTGTTCCTTCCATCTGTGTACTGCGACGTGTGGCGACTCCCTCGTGCGAGAACATTAGTCCGATTAGGATGACAGCTAATAACAATAGCCCCTTCGGAAATGCCAAGATGGAGAAAAACAGACTTCCGATCCCTTGTATATAAAAGGCCTCGAGAGACGTCATCATCCTCTTCTTTCATCCCTCTACGACGATACATGGAGCCATCATCGACGTTCATCCACACGGAAATTTGAAATACAGTGAATTAGTAAAAATTAAGTGAACTCTAATGAAAGTGAATTTGTTGTAGCTTGCATGAAATAAAAATTAAGGTATAAGTGAACATTGAATTAATTCGAGTAATAAAGTGGACTTAAGGTGAAGATGAATCGAAGCCAATCTTCAAATTTTCAAGAGCACGGATCTAGAGAACCCAACATCCGTTTGAGCTGAAAACCTAATCGATTGGTCACCTCCAGCTAGTGACCAATCGATTAAGTTTTCAGCTTAAACGGATGTTTGGTTCTCCAGATCCGTGCTCTTGAAAATTTGAAGTTTGGCTTCGATTCATCTTCACCTGTGAATACGTAATGTCAGGAATAGAAGAAGAAGACCAAACATATTTACTTTTTAAAAATTCTACAAAAATGGATAGAAATTTAATGGCAAAGCAACAATAAATTCTCGTTAGAGCTCCGCCATTCGAACATGTGTGACAGTGAAAAGACTCGTTTCGTTAGTGCCATTATTCTTGCCCTATTAACAAATCGTTTCATTTAATAAATCCCTTCAATTTTCGAAACGTTGGTTCCATGCAGCTTAAGTAGACATTACTTCTTCGATTTGTGTTGCAAATTTATGTTTTACATGAAACATTTACATTTATGGCAACGGATTATCCTTGTTAGAACGATAAGCTTGGAAACGGCCCTTATCTCAATACACACTTGGATGAAGGGATGAGGGCAATTATTTTTTGATTAGGTATCTTTATCTACTTTCTCTCTCATTAACGCCATCGGCATTATCAATGAAGCGCAGAATGCCCGAGGCAAGTATGCTCCTCTTGCTGGATACCTTCTCAGGCACTTAAGTAGTCCCCCATGATAGGTGGTATAAGAAGTGTGTATGTACTTTTCCATGACAGTCTTCATCCATCTTCTCTCTGCCATCATCCTACTTAAATCATAGAGGGGAGCTCAACAAAAGAAGTGCCATTAAATGTGCGCCCCAAGAACACATGAACCAAGTCTCACAGAGAAAGTCAAAGACTATCCTGCTGTTAGAGGACAAAGACAGCTCCTAAAGGTAAATTTACGGTCACAGAACTGCTGGTCTAGCACATGTGTGTGTGTCTTAGCCACTCGACGCGTTGACGAGAAGTGATTTTCCATGATAATAGCTTTATCATTCCCTATGGATTTACCACATTGCTGTTGCTTGGAATGGGCTAACTGCCAACTACTTTGCTATAAAGCTGATTGTTTACACTTCGTTACTGACGCAGTCATTATATTTATACAGCTCATCTTTCACTAATTCCGGATGACTTAACCAGCCACTGTTAAAGTGTTTAAAATTTTAAATACACAATGGATACAGTCCTATAAATGTCTACACTTAAGCATACGTTTTAAAAGAATAAGCGAAATACGCTTTCTTAATTGATGGTGCTTCATATTAGCATATAATACATTTTAAATAGAAAAAAAAAATATTGCAAAAATAAAATGATATTTCATATATGGAGATTGGACAGATTCTTCGTTTGCTTGCTTACAGATATGGGCCCATTTGCACAATCAGGTCATCGTTTTCATGCTGTAACCTTTTCAAGAGGACTTTCAGATAGCAATAATAAATGGTTATCACCTCTTGATTGAATATTATATCGGTATCGTTTTCATTCGACCCTTTCTATCTCCATTAAGCTATGGCCCCTTGTTCAATTCCAATCTCGACTTGCCAGCTGCGACGAAAGGTGGTAATCTTTTCCGAAGATTAGAATCAGTCGCTTTTTGATTATGAGTGACTTTGGATATCAACCCGTTATTTGAAATATAAATTCCACGTAAGGCATCATCCAAAAATCATATAGCACTCGAAGGAGGAGAAAGTGTAGCCTCTTACGTTACAACCTATACAAATTTATGAAAATTTGCATACTAAGAGTACGTAATGTAACGGGTGGCGGAATATGGTCAAAAATTTTAATTAATGGATGCTGCCAATTGTGTTTCGTAAGAACTAAATATATGGAATTATTGGGGTGTTTAGATTCCTGACCCAAGGGTGAAAAATATTCACGTCTTTTTTAAATTACGTGGTAGATTTATTTCCATTTCAATACGAAAATATTTTCCAAAATCATATCTGTCAAAAGAAACAAACGTTTACGGACATCCCTTTCTAAATCATCGGTAGCACATGTCAAACGTTTGATTACATTCATTCAGCTTGCATTGCTTTCTGCATCATATTGAAATCAAAACTTGAATTCTCTTTATAGTAAATATCCTTAACATTAAATTAAGTTTTTCCTTTTGTGCTTGTGCGTCTGGTTTAGATTTTGGAAATTCAGCTTTTAGATTTCAGTATTCTGAGCTGAAAATTTGACCAGCGAGTATTCAATAGATTTAATTTTTGGCGTGTTTTGTTCGTGCGTATGGTTCTTCAGACTTTTCCTCTTGAAAATTTGAGGTCTGACTTCCATTCCAGAAGCGATTCAAAATTTGAAATTGCATATATTGTCTGTGAAAGTAAAGAGTAAGGTGGGGCAAAAGTTCGACCTTAGTGGTATAATCAAAGTTTCCAAGAAAACAATAGCAGTTAAAACAAAACAAATACCATACAGTGAACCTTCAACATATTGGCGATAATTATGCTGAACAAACTTGTGGGGGATTTTTTTTATTACCGTACGGGTTTGGGCCGAAGGGTCTCAGATTTTCATGAAACTTTTTCCACAGGCAGGGCTCATGGATATATGAATAAAAAAAAATTGAGAAAGATTCAGGGTCGCCTATTTTTCCGGAAAACTCAGGTGGAAATTTTTTGTTTTCCCTTGACACTACTTACTTTGAAAAATCATAACTCAAGAACGAAGCATCGTAGAAACAAAGTTTTTATTTGAAAATTTAAGCAAATTTTCTCAAAAATCTAAAAAAAAAATGAACTGGAAAAGGTTTTCCACAAAATTTTCCACCGTTCGTAAAGAAAAGCCGGAAAAACTATGCCCGAACTCGTGGAAAATTTTCAAAAAAATATTTTCGAGAAGGTAATTTTATAAGCTTAAATCACTGAAATTTTTGGAATGCACTTTTTTTTTGTTTTTGAGTTATGGCCAATTTTGTGAAAAATGTCCAGATGTGCCATATAAGACTTTTCTTTGAAAAATCATAACTCAAGAACGAAACATTGTAGAAACAAAGTTTTTATATGAAAATTTCAGCAAATTTTCTCAGAAATCCAAAACAAAATATGAACTGGAAAAAGTTTTCCACAAAATTTTCCACCGTTGGGGAAATTCATAAAGAAAAGCTGGAAAATCTTTGCCCGAACTCGCGGAAATTTTTTAATAAAATATTTTTAAGAAAGAATTTTTATAAACTTCAATTCTGGTAACTTTTAGGATGTACTTTTCTTTAGTTCATGATCTATGGCCAATTTTGTAATAAATGCAAAGATTTGCATCACATGCCTTTTCGTTTAAAAATCATGACTCAAGACTCATCATGACTTGTCGAACCGGATTCAAATTATCTCAAAAATATGAAATTTTTGAAATCGAGAGGGATTTGCGATAAGGGCCTATCTGACAAATCAATAACAATGAGAAAATAAGCAATGAAATTTTCATTTGCAATTTTTAATCCCAATTGGAGAAAATATACTCCAACTTTAACTATTTCACTTTAATACACATTTCATAAACCAAGTTTCAAAATCCTCATCAATACCACACACATCTCCTTCAATTTTCCTAGCTATTTCGTAATAAAAAAATATTATAAGTTTTCGCCTTAAACGCACTCAAGAATGCCAGTATCGCCCAATGTTATGAGCCTGTAATCGATATTATTTTCAGTGTCGCCTATTATTTTGCGCCGTGTTTTCATTCTGGTTTCAATTAAGCCCGCCATGTACGCCTTGTTTATTTTTTGTTTGCAGTGTCGCCGTTTACTCTCGCCGTGTTTTGATTTCAATTTCAGATGCGCCCATCACTTTGATAAACAAAAACACAGGCGTAATTAATACAGTGTGTGGTTTTGCATGAGGTGAAGTTTCGTCTTCTACAAATTTGCGTTTTTTGAATAGTTAAATCATCGAAAGGGGAAAAGTTCAAGTGCAGTGAATAGACAATCAAGCTACAATTTCACCACTATAGTGTCTTAAATTGTGTACATTTTGTCAGTTTCGCCTAATTCGCGAATCTTTCTAGAAATGGAATCAGTTTCCCAGGACATTTTTCACTGTCACCTTCGGACAAATCAGTAAGGACAAGTCTACGATCGATCAGCCAAGGCCTCATCAGTAAGCTTCATTCGAATGGAGTTCGGTGGATTACGGAAAAGATGAAAATTTGCGTGAAGTGCTCCATTACCGGTGACCAGAAGGCTCTCGTAACGGATCTTCCAGAAGCAATGGCGTTTGAGGAACAAGTTTCACCACTATCTTCGTTGGCGTCGCCAAAGGAAACTCCTTCATCGGGTGAGTCAGTTGGTTCTATAAATAATGTACAAAAAATACAAGAGCTTGCTAAATTCTTGGAAATTTCTTTTCACGTAAAATCTTCACGTTTGGATGCTTCTAGTAGTAACTATCGCAATGCTTCTATGGACGAAATGTTCAATCAAATTTCGAGTAAAATAAAGACTTGGTTTCCGCCTAATATTGTCGATGTTACAGAGGATTTTAATTCCGTTTTATTAAATTTGAACTCAGCTGTTACAAAAGCCGAACCTGACAAGCAAATTGATTTTCTAAAATTACTTCATAGGAATTGGTCATATGCCAAAGTTAAAGCTCATTTTGACGTGTCTTAACACGTTATAACTGAATCAAAAAAATACAATTTAGGGATTCAACCACTTTCAAAAGTAGGACGACCCTCGCATGGATCAGATGTCCAAGACATAGTTTCAAATTTTTGCCTAAGGGATGATATCAGTATCTATACCATATCTATTAAGTTACCCAATGGAGTGCGCCAAAATGTTTAAAAACGCCTTTTGCTTGACCCTTTGGATACTTTATATAATCAATATTTGGAAACCTGTAAGAGTGAACAGGAATCTGTCTCATTCACATCGTTCTGGAAACATAAACCAAAACAATGTGTTTATACAAAGGATTCATCGGCCATGAATGTTTGTGTTTGCATGATACATGAGAATATGAAATTCATGGTTGATGCATTGAAAAAAACTAATTGCTTTGAAGTTCATAATACTGAAAAAAAACTTAACAACTTTTTGACTAGTCAAAAGATATGTCCAGATAGTACAGATGATTGTTACTTGAGGTCCTGTGAGGATTGTAAATTAAAGAAATTAGATTTTGTTGCCAATCGCTTAGATGAAAACAACGTTGAAGAAGTTAAGTATTGTTTTTGGATTATTTCTCCTCGTTGTGAAATTATCAACAAAAAAGAAAATGTAAATGATTCTATAGAAAACTTGAAAAATCTCACAGAGAAGTTTCTTGTGCATCAATTCAAAGTAGATAAACAAAATAAATTTATAAGAGCTAAAAAGGAATCGCTAGTTGAAAACAAAGAAATAATGTGCCAGATGGATTTCGCGGAAAATTATTCGTGCGTGATACAAGATTCCATTCAAAGCCATTCCTTTGTACGACCTCAAGTAACAATACATCCATTTGTAATTTATTACAAAGACAAATCTTCGATCAAAGTCTTAAATTTTGTTGTAATTGCTGACATATAAAAGCATAACACGACATCAGTTTATGCTTTTCAAACAAAAATAATTTCAAGATTGAAAAATAAATTTCCTGAGTTTGAAAAAATCATTTATCTTTCTGATGGTTGCGGAGAGCAGTACAAAAATAAATCAAATTTCAAAAATGTATGCAACCATGAAAATGATTTTAAAATTAGAGCAGAATGGCACTTTTTCCCAACCTCACATGGAAAAGGTCCATGTGATGGTATCGGTGGCAATATTAAGCGAATGGCTAGAGATGCTAGTATTAGAAAGTCAGCGGAAATTAATAACGCCAAACAATTTTTTGACTGGGCTGTGTCGCAAAAGGTGAAAGACCAATTTAAAAAAGATTGGGAATTCATCTATGCAACTGAAAATGACTATTCAGAGGCTGAAAAATTACTTCAGGAGAGATTTTCTAACCTTGTTCCAATTCTTGGAACAAAAAAATATTCATTTATTCCAAAAGACGAACGAAGCATTTTTGCGAGTGAATTCTCAGATGCCAAGAAAATACAGCATGCTTTGTTCTTAATACTACAAAGAAACGAAAATCTTCTGGTGGTAGCAACCAAAGGCAATCTTCCCGGTTGAAAAAATAGATAGTTTTAAGATAAAATGTAAGTTATGTACTGAATAATTGAATAAATAAAACTAAAGAAAAATATAAAAAGAATCTTATTTGTTCCATAGAAAAGAAAAAATCCCTTGGAATGGAAAAGAAACAGTTTTTTCAGCTTTGCTTAACGGTGTAATGTTTCATGAAAAATATAATCCAATCCGACTTATACTTCATTAAAACCAACCCCATATCGTTTCTTTCAGATCTTTTAGAAAATTTGCAATTGCTTTGATAAAAAAACCTTGTTTTTCTGATGCTTCGATTGAAATATGGGTTTTCAAAAAAAAGGCTAATATGGTCATTTTTCACAAAATTGAAAGGAAAGGAACAAAAAAAAGTACATCCTAAAAGTTACCAGAATTGAAGTTTATAAAGTTTCCTTCTCAAAAATATTTTAATAAAAATTTTCCCCGAGTTCGGGCATAGATTTTCCAGCTTTTCTTTATAAATTTCCCCAACGGTGGAAAATTTTGTGGAAAACTTTTTCAAGTTCATATTTTTTTTTGGATTTCTGAGAAAATTTGCTTAAATTTTCATACAAAAACTTTGTTTCTACAATGTTTTGTTCTTGAGTTTTGATTTTTCAAAGAAAAGTCTTATATGGCACATCTGGACATTTTTCACAAAATTGGCAATAACTCAAAAACGAAAAAAAAGTGCATTCCAAAAATTTCAGTGATTTAAGCTTATAAAATTACCTTCTCGAAAATATTTTTTTGAAAATTTTCCACGAGTTCGGGCATAGTTTTTCCGGCTTTTCTTTACAGATTTTCCCAACGGTGAAAAATTTTGTGAAAAACTTTTTCCAGTTCATATTTTTTTTGGATTTTTGAGAAAATTTGCTTAAATTTTCATATAAAAACTTAATTTCTACGATGCTTCGTTCTTGAGTTATGATTTTTCAAAATAAGTAGTGTCAAGGGAAAACAAAAAATTTCCACCTGAGTTTTCCGGAAAAATAGGCGACCCTGAATTTTTCTCAATTTTTTTTATTCATATATCCATGAGCCCTGCCTGTGGAAATAGTTCCATGAAAATCTGAGACCCTTCGGCCCAATTTGTACAATAATAAAAAAAATCCCCTTGTGTCAAAATATTTACCCATTTTTAGCTATATCAGTTTTAAAATTGACTGTCTTAAATGAACTTTTGCCCCACCGGTGGGGCAAGAGTTCGAATCTAGTGTGGGGCAAAAGTTCGCTGGCTAAAACACAAAATATCGATCCTTTTATGACAGGGATACTTTACACCAGCCGTAAACTTAAGTTTGCCGAAAAATACACATTAAATTTTCATCAAATAATTGCCCAAAATAGGGTTTATTGTAATATACTCAAAAATAGCAGTTTTTCGCAAAACTAAGTGGAAATGTAAAATTCTGGTGACAGTTTTCACACGATCAGACAAATTTAACTAAATTTGAAGATAATATGTGGATTTTATGCAATTTGCCTTTTTTTTCGTGAGTTTATGCATGGGTCGAACTTTTGGCCCGCTGATTCGAACTTTTGCCCCACTATGGGCTAAAAATTGTTTTCAAGCATATATGCAAAATCTAATACACCTCAAAGCAACCTTATGATAGGTCTAGAAACGCCCTTACATAAAATATTGAAAAAGATTTTATCTTCAATTGGTTCCATGCAACGAAAGTTTGACCAAAAATTACAATATTCTCGTCGAAAAACAACAAATAACCAAAACTTTTCCAAATCTCAATTGATTTTTATGATATTTGGAGTGAAAGTCTCTTACTTGAATAGCTTTCGAACCACCATGACATTTATAAGTTTTGTTTTGAATTGAGCTAGAAATCTTAAGAAGAAACTCTTACCCCACTTGACCTTTGCCCCACTTTACTCTATGCAATAGTTGATATTGAGAAAATAGTGCTCAAAATTTAAAATTTGTTTTCTAATACGGATGCTCACAATTTTTAGTACATTTTTACACGGATTGAAAACATGCATTGAAACAATAATAAGGATTCTACTCTTAACTTCAATCAAGATGGTTTTTAGGTTAAGGGATGAGATAAATTTTGTTATTAATTGTAGGAATTTTGTAAACCAAATTCTAAAAAGGGGTTTTTTTTGCTTGAATTGAAGCATGAACCAAGTAAAATGTTCCATCTTGGCTTTTTCCCTTATCGAATAGATAAATAAATAAATAATAAATAATAACTGTTGTTTTTCATCTGAAGTTGTTGGTAATATTTTAGTTTTTATAAGATTTGTTAAATTTAAAACAATTAATTTTTCTTATTGGTTCTACATGCCAAGCATTTATGTTGAGTCTTGTAAAAATCACAATGTTTCTCTTGTTATTGTTTGTGATAAGTATAATCACGACGACTTCCTTGATAGCATTTTTATCATCCGGTTTCTTTAACCAGGCTCTTTATCCGAAGAAGACTTGATACACACTCAGTTGAACTCGGCTAATTTGTATTCTTTTGCTGAGATCCACACAGCCGAGCGGTCAGCAATTGAGTTTTAGTTGATATGTAAGCAAACAATCTAGTTTGTTTATAGCAGCACCTGTGGGTGCCGCTGACATCAAACATCACTTTTGCTGAGCAAACGAACTTTAACCGAGATTCGCACAGCTGAGATCGGCATTCTGATTCAAGTGCGTATCAAATAAACTGTAAAAAGCATTTTGTAGTAGGTATATGTTGCTGACAAGTGTTCAACAGAATATTGTTACTTCCTCTGATTATTGATCGTATTCAACGCGTAAATAGTATTTATTTTTCATTAAAATGTATTTTTTGTATGTATTTCAATCGCAATTGGTCACGACAAAAACTCTCAAATGGTTCAAGATTTAATTAACGTAAGAATTGTTGTTCGAATGTTTTAACACAAACAATGAAAACAATGTGAATCATAATAATTTTACTTTTTTTTTCTATCTTTATTCACGAGATTTTAGCCCTGGGTTAGTTCATCTCGGGACCAACGGCTTTACTTCCCTTCCGAAGAAAGTCGTCACTAAAATTTTTAGTGACTATCTCGGGAATGGAATTCGATCCCAGGTCCTCGGCGTGAGAGGCGTGTGTTCTATCCCCTACACCAGGCCCGTTCCCCCATAATTTTACTTTTATGTATGAATATTGTAAAAAAATACAAAAAAAAATTTATGGAACGACGAAAATATTGTAAATGATGAAACTGCCTATTTGGCAAATACTCTTGTTATTTCTAAATTTGTATCTTGTTATTATAATAATAAATTCTTTATGATGGACAACAATCCTGGATTATTGATACAAAGATGAAGTAAGTCAAACTTCATAGATTTTACAAAAGTTTTCTCTGCGTGCAGATAACTCGTTTTGCTACTGTTGACTAAACACAATCCCCGTATAGCAGTTCCTTTTAGGTTTGAAAGTTTATATAGAGACTGTCTCCCAATATGAGACTGCACCAACATTATATTTTTCCACAACTTTTAACGTTTAGTTTCTCGATAGTTTAGTATGCTTTGCATATTTTGGTAACATACTAAAGCAATCATGAATGCTTCAACCAGCTTTCGATGGAAATGTATGCCTCAGCAAAACGCGGATATTGCATATTTTAATTTATTTTTGTGAAATATTTTAAATATGCTGTGTCAACCGATAGTAAAATAAGCAACAAAGGCCAATCAAAAAATCAAGCTCCAAGACCAACACTTGAATTTGTTTCTGTCTTCAATAGGAAACTGAGCCGCTGAGGAATAATGCTGCTTTAATTAGTTCCATTCCGCACGTCCAAACCCTCTCTATATCAAGATTTTGAATTAGTTGGAATAATTTACGCTCCAATTATGAAAATGAATAATTGCTTTCCGGTATATGAATCATAGGCTCGAGTAACTAAAAGCTCATAATAACGTTCAGAGTTTTCGCTATCTCAATTAACTTTTATCGCAAAGGTATTGTTGCTGTTCATGAAAGACAAGGTAATAAAATCGTAAGAAAAAGCTTTAATTTCGGTCACTGCAGAACAAAGAGTAAATATTTCATTAGCCACTCCAGGACTATTAACGGAACTGTAGCATATATTAGTGATTCTTTTTTCAAGTTCAACGAATCCTCAAAATTGTATCAAGTTATTTTCCATGGTCCAAACTACTTTTTTTAACTTTTTTCCAACTGACATCAATATTTTTGTCTTTTCATTCCTTGATTATGAGATTTGAATTGTTTTTAGTAGTAGTAGAAATTCATACCAACAATTGCATAGCGAAACAAAAATAACATATTGCTGAATCTGATGTCGCTCTCAAAAATGTTCCAGCTTGTCACAATTTCGAGCAGAATGCCACGAAAGTTGCATAAAATATTGGTTTTATTAATGTTCAAATGAGATTCATGCATGTTTGAAGTATAATTCATTGAAGTATACTGCCCATAACTGCATATTTGTAACATTCGACAAAAGTAGGCATTGAGTAAATGGAATACCAAATGTGCATTTCATGGCAATACGGGAGGAAACTAAAATTTCTAAAAATTACCAGGAACTCAAAAGTGCTTTTTTGAGGCTTATTTTTTGTACAACTCATATCACATACTAGGTGAATTGTCAGAAAATAATTCTGATAGAAATTTCATTGCTATCACATTACGAGGCTCATTTATAATCTCAATGTGACTGTTATGCGGTTATAATTCCCAATTGGCAAAACAACCTGGTATTTTTTTCGAATTTTCTAGAACAATCTCATAGATTTCAGTAAGTTGATCGAAAGTATTTATCATTTGATGACTCTCCATGATATTAACTCCATTTTGTCAAAAATGTCGAATGTGACTGTTTTGCAGTTATGGGCAGTATAATTCATCAAAAGCATATAAAATAAATAATTCCGTATGATTCCTCCACTTCATCGAACCTTAACTCTCAAACCCCCAACGTCTGACTTTTCATTAAAAATGAACTTTAAAAAATCATAACTTGGCCAATTATTAATCAATTTTGGATCTTTTGGTCTCAAACAAACCGCATACTCCTCAAGATTTATTGTGTTTCGGAAGAAATGGGATTGGCCACTTGGTTCCGGAGTTATTCCGGATTCAAATGGGGTATATTCGTTCCGGAAGTGATAGTTCCCTTAGATTTTTCAAGATTAGCGGTAAGAAAATTATTCATTGTGTACTTTCTATAAGTAAAAAGCTGCCAGAAGGTCGAATGACATTGGTTCTCATTGATTCTGGCCATTTCAGATACCCGGTCACCTGGCACCGGTTCCTGAATGTACCCAGAGAGGACATTTTCTGAAACTCAAAGAATACTACCGTGCGACGGCTCAAAATTCCTGATTTTTTATCCGGAACATCATAGATATAATGTCAAAGACCAATATGAGATTCTGGCCACATCCGGATTCCCGGAATCGGTTCCGGTGGGGCCTCAGTGGGACACTTTTGTAATCTTACTCACTCATATCGTGCGACGGCTCAAAATTCCTGATTTTTTATCCGGAACATCATAGATATAATGCCAAAGACCAATATGAGGTTCTGACCACATCCGGATACTCCGGAATCGGTTCCAGTAGGGCCTCAGTGGGACACTTTTGTAATTTTACTCACTCATATCGTGCGACGGCTCAAAATTCATGATTTTTTATCCGGAACATCATAGATATCATGCCAAAGATCAATATGAGGTTCTGACCACATCCGGATACGCCGGAATCGGTTCCGGGAGGGCCTCAGTAGGACACTTTCGTAATCCTACTCACTCATACCGTGCGACGGCTCAAAATTCTTGATTTTTTATCCTTAACATCATAGATATAATGCCAAAGACCAATATGAGGTTCTGGCCACATCCGGATACCCCGGAATCGGTTCCGGTGGGGCCTCAATAGGACACTTTCGTAATCCTACTCACTCATATCGTGCGACGGCTTAAAATTCATGATTTCCTAACCAGAACATCATAGATATAATGCCAAAGACCATGTGAGGTTCTGGCCACATCCGGATACCCCGGAATAGGTTATGGTGGGGCCTCAGTGGGACACTTTTGTAATGTTATTCACTCATATCGTGCGACGGCTCAAAATTCATGATTTTTTATCCGGAACATCATAGATATAGTGCCAAAGACCAATATGAGGTTCTGGCCACATCCGGATACGCCGGAATCGGTTCCGGTAGGGCCTCAGTAGGACACTTTCGTAATCCTACTCACTCATATCGTGCGAAGGCTCAAAATTTATGAATTGTCATCATGAACATCATAGCTATATTACCGTGGACCAATATGAGGTTCTGGTTACATCCGGATACCCCGAATTGTTTAGCCAACAGCATCACTCCATAAATCAATATAAAGGTTCTGACTAGATACTTGAAATCTTAGCGAAATGCTGAGGCTGGTTCGAAGGAAACAGAACCTGGACTAAGACACAGAGCCTGGACGTGGAAGCAGAACCTCTTCGTGGAGATATAGCCTGGAGGCTGAGCTGTAGTCTGGAGGAAGAGTTAGCATGGACGAAAATCTAATATAGATTTGAAGGTCAATACGCGTTGAACAAATTCAGCGTGATGCGAATGCTGACTCATCTAAGGAACTGGTCAACAGTGTTTGAAGGAACTTGGTAGTCTGGAGAAATTGATGCTAGGTGAATTTGGTTGGGAGGAGCTCACGGAAGAGCTTGGCAACTAATTCCAATACTGTCGTTATCAACTATAATAAGGGATACAAGGTGTAAAAAAAATGGCTTCATTTTCAGGACGAATACAAATTAATAAAATGATGTAGTTTATGAACCAGCATCAAAGCTTAACAAATGATATAGAATTTCATCATATGACTTTCAAAGACATTTTCAAGTTTCTTTATTATTTAAATTTGGAGTATTTCTGCCACAAGATTAACTGATATTCTAAAAATAAAATTTTACTTTTCTCTAGTCAATTGCATCAAGGTTAACAATAAATTATATAAGAATGTATTTAGCATTGCGAACGAATTCCAATAAACGACATGTTGTCATAAAGGATATATAGGATGAAATAGTCAAAAGAATTTGTAGCGAACATGTCTTAGAATTTTCTCTAAATATTTAATTTTTTCAACAACATTTATGAAAGGGACTCTATAAATTTAGATAAGGTATAGTGCCGTTTGATTTTGGCAGAAATCCAGAAAAAATCATGTTGCCAATATCGAACCGTGTCAAAATCAAACAGTTATTTTCAATCATACTTTTGTATTTATAAACACGGATTAAATTTAACTATTTTGAAAAAAAAAGACACAAAGAAACATTAAGATAACCAAGATCGGAGACTAACCCATGATGTATTATTTTTGTATATAAATTTCAGTACAAGCCGGACTCGATTATTCGGGATTCGATTATCCGGAATTTTAGACTCGATTATCCGGAGTTCGATATTTGATATTCTTGTTTTTCAGTATTTGTGCATAAATTTGAGATAATTTAGTATTGCACTATACAATATGAATGGTTTAGCAGTTTTGGACGTAGGTAAGAAAAGGGGGTTTGAAAAAGTTTTTTTTGTGTACGTTGGTCAAAAAATGTTTTTTCTTCTCAAGACCCCCAAATGTTCCTAGAAATAATATCTTGCTTCGCCACTGCATCATATAAATATAATAACGAATGAAAAATATTTGAGTTCTTTATTCGCAGATTTCAACTTTTTTTTTAGTGATTCGATTATTCGGAGGATTCGATTATCCGGCGTGAAAAACAATCGATTCTCGAGTTCGATCTGTAGTACCAATAGATTATTTAGTTGCATTGTGTAATGAAAAACAAACTAATCTTTTTTTTTTCCTGTGTTGGGTGTATAATCACTGCGACCATTTATTTGATCTATTGTGATACACCACCCATTTTAATGTATAACCGTATTCAAGGTGATAGATTACTATGATTAGTTATCCTCAACTCATGATTTCGGTATTTTCAAAATGGGGAATAATATGTCGTATAAACCGAACTACTTTGAATGGAGCTAAGGACCATATATCAGAGGGCTGTAGAAACCCTTGATCAAGATACTTTAATCTCACAGCAAAAAGTGCAACGCAGTTACACAGAAGGTGTTCAGAGGTTTCTGTTTCCTCACTACAAAAGCGACAAATATCATCTTCAATTCTTTTGATTAGTCGTAAATGATATTTAACTAAACAATGTCCTGTAATTAGTCCTGTGTATGCACACAGGTCTTTTTTTGACAGGGCGAGAAGTTTTTGTGTATTTGATTTATTGGGTGTTATAAACTTTTTAGATTGGCGGGCTACAACAGTTTTATTCCAGTTGGTATTTACCATGGCTTTTTCCCAGTTCCTGAGCTCCATTTTAATGGAGCATGGTGAGACTCCACAGAAAGGCTTCTTCTTCTTCTTCTTTCTGGCGTTACGTCCCCACTGGGACAGAGCCTGCTTCTCAGCTTAGTGTTCTTATGAGCACTTCCACAGTTATTAACTGAGAGCTTACTATGCCAATGACCATTTTTGCATGTGTATATCGTGTGGCAAGTACGAAGATACTCTATGCCCTGGGAAGTCGAGAAAATTTCCAATCCGAAAAGATCCTCGACCGGTGGGATTCGAACCCACAACCCTCAGCTTGGTCATGCTGAATAGCTGCGCGTTTACCGCTACGGCTATCTGGGCCCCACAGAAAGGCTCTGGCCCTTGTAAATGTTGAGATGATCCAACTCTTGCCAGCTCATCTGCTTTTTCATTTCCTTGTATTCCCTGATGCCCAGGCACCCAGTAAAGAACTATAGTATTATTTACCGATAATTTTTGAAGTAATAGAGTACATTCCCAAACCAACTTCGAAGTACATGTGTATGATTTCAAAGCAGCGAGCGCTGCTTGGCTATCAGAAAAAATGCATATGTTGGAATGCTTGTATTTTCTTTTTAAGCAAATAGAAGCACATTCTAGTATAGCTTGTATTTCAGCCTGGAAGACGGTTGGCCATCTACCCATTGAGACTGATAAACATACACCGGGACCTGTAACACCAGCTCCCACTTGATCGTTTTGTTTGGAACCGTCAGTATAGAAGACTATTGAACCTGAGCGAATTTGTGGTCCTCCCACATCCCAGACAGAGCGATCCGGCTCTACTACATTGTACCTACGATCAAAATTAAATGTCGTTTCCATCCAGTCATTGTTGACTGTAACTAATGGATTAATTAGAACTTTTTTCAAAATTTCCAAATGACTTTTTATGTCACCATCATAAAAAACCGTAGTTCGTTTAAGCCGTAGTGCGGCTTTTCCAGCTTCTAGTTGAACGAATTGATACAGAGGGAGTAGATTAAGCATTGCATCTAATGCTTTTGTAGGTGTGCTGCGCATTGCGCCTGTTATGGATATAGTAGCCAGCCTTTGTATTTTTTCTAATTTTTTTATTGCACTCTTTTCCAAAGTCTTCAGCCACCATACTAATGAAGCATACGTAATTCTGGGTCTCACAATAGCCATGTATATCCAGTGGATCATAGCTGGCCGCAATCCCCATTTATTTCCAAAAGTTCTTTTACTTATCCATAGTGCATTTGCTGCCTTATCGAGTATGTTACTTAAATGTAGACTCCAGTTTAATTTACGATCTAAAATGACTCCCAGATATTTAACATTCGATGAAAGTGTCATTAAAGTCCCTCTCATACGAAGATCAGATATCTTGAATGTTCTCTTCTTAGTAAACGGAATGATGCTTGTTTTTTGAGGATTGATGTCCAGTCCTTCAGATTCGCACCATTTAATTGTGTAGTTTATAGCTGCTTGCATTCTGCTTGCAATGATATTGTCATGTTTTCCTCTGACTATAATAACAATGTCATCTGCAAACCCAATTACTTCAAATCCCTGTGCTTCTAAACTTGCCAGTAATTCATCAACAACAAGTGACCAGAGAAGAGGCGAAAGAACGCCTCCTTGTGGACATCCTTTCACTGCTTTAACAGATATTAATGAAATACCGAGTTTTGCTGATATTTCACGTTTTGATAGCATTTCATTAATCCATTGAACGATACATATGTCAAACTTTCGCTTTAACATTGTCCTCGTCATGGATCTATGAGACGCATTATCAAACGCTCCTTCAATATCTAGAAAAGTTGCTAGTAAAATTTCTTTTGCTTCATACGTTTTTTCTATCTTAGTTACAAGTGCGTGTAACGCAGTTGTAGTTGATTTACCAGTTTGATAAGCAAATTGATTATTATTTAGAGGATACTTTCTCATATAAGTAGATTTAACATATTGATCAATAAGTTTTTCCATAATTTTGAGCATTATAGATGACAAACTTATTGGTCTGAATGATTTGGGAGAAGTCTTATCTTTTTTGTTAGCCTTCGGAATAAAAATCACTCGAATCTGTCGCCATGATTTGGGTATATATCCAAGTATAATACTTGCTTTAAACATATTACAAAGACATGGGGTAAGGATACCATTACTTTTTTGCAAAAATGCTGGAACTAATCTTAATATGTCTGTAGATTCAAATACAGGTCGGACTCGATAATCGAATCGCTAAAACAACATTTAAATCCGCGATAAAAGAAATAAAATAAAAACACGGTTTTTTATCGTGTTTTTTTATGTTGACAAAAACGGTTAGCCAGAAATGTCTCATGGACTTATCGATATGGATCCAAAGCTATCTCAATGGATTCAACGAAGATTACACAGAGTGTATATGAGTCTTATCAGAACAATTCTGGAGTAATCGCATGTTACCAGAATATTGTATTGATCCATGGCATAATAGCTATGATGTGCAGCATAAAAATCATGAATTTTGAGCCGTCGTACGATATGAAGGAGAAGATTTACAAAAGTGTGCCACTGAGGTCCTGTCGGAACCGATTCCGGGGTATCCGGATGTGGCCAGAACCTCATATTGGTCTTTGGCACTATATCTATGATGTTCCGGATAAAAAATCATGAATTTTGAGCCGTCGCACGATACGAATGAGTAGGATAACGAATGTGTCCCACTGAGGCCCTCCCGGAACCGATTCCGGGGTATCCGGATGTGGCCAGAACCTCATATTGGTCTTTGGCATTATATCTATGATGTTCCGGATAAAAAATCAGGAATTTTGAGCCGTCGCACGATATGAGTGAGTAAAATTACAAAAGTGTCCCACTGAGGCCCTACCGGAACCGATTCCGGGGTATCCGGCTGTGGCCAGAACCTCATATTGGTCTTTGGCATTATATCTATGATGTTCCGGATAAAAAAACCAGGAATTTTGGGCCGTCGCACGATATGAGTGAGTAAGATTACAAAAGTGTCCCACTGAGGCCCTAGCGGAACCGATTCCGGGGTATCCGGATGTGGCCAGAACCTCATATTGGTCTTTGGCATTATATCTATGATGTTCTGGATAAAAAATCAGGAATTTTGAACCGTCGCACGGTATGAGTGAGTAGGATTACGAAAGTGTCCCACTGAGGCCCTCCCGGAACCGATTCCGGCGTATCCGGATGTGGTCAGAACCTCATATTGGTCTTTGGCATGATATCTATGATGTTCCGGATAAAAAATCATGAATTTTGAGCCGTCGCACGATATGAGTGAGTAAAATTACAAAAGTGTCCCACTGAGGCCCTACTGGAACCGATTCCGGGGTATCCGGATGTGGTCAGAACCTCATATTGGTCTTTGGCATTATATCTATGATGTTCCGGATAAAAAATCAGGAATTTTGAGCCGTCGCACGATATGAGTGAGTAAGATTACAAAAGTGTCCCACTGAGGCCCCACCGGAACCGATTCCGGGAATCCGGATGTGGCCAGAACCTCATATTGGTCTTTGGCATGATATCTATGATGTTCCGGATAAAAAATCAGGAATTTTGAGCCGTCGCACGGTAGTATTCTTTGAGTTTCAGAAAATGTCCTCTCTGGGTACATTCAGGAACCGGTGCCAGGTGACCGGGTATCTGAAATGGCCAGAATCAATGAGAACCAATGTCATTCGACCTTCTGGCAGCTTTTTACTTATAGAAAGTACACAATGAATAATTTTCTTACCGCTAATCTTGAAAAATCTAAGGGAACTATCACTTCCGGAACGAATATACCCCATTTGAATCCGGAATAACTCCGGAACCAAGTGGCCAATCCCATTTCTTCCGAAACACAATAAATCTTGAGGAGTATGCGGTTTGTTTGAGATCAAAAGATCCAAAATTGATTAATAATTGGCCAAGTTATGATTTTTTAAAGTTCATTTTTAATGAAAAGTCAGACGTTGGGGGTTTGAGAGTTAAAAACACTTAACTTTCGAACGGTGAGTGAAGATTTTGATTCTGCAACACGAATTATTGAATATTAAATGACTAGAAATGTGTGGACTTTTCATGATCGCTTCCTTACTTTTGCATCATATTCCGGACAATTTGATTCCGGACAGCTCGAACAAATCAATCAAAAGTCGACCCATCAATTAAAACCGTCAAACCACTACAGAGACGTCTTAGGCAGTTGGGCATTATATATTTTCGTTGATAGTAATGAAAAGTTCTCATTGAAACGAGCTTTGAAAGTGAGAACTTTTGAATGGCAAAAATTGAAAAAAAATCGTGTAAAATGTTTCCCATACAAAGTAGAGTATCCGGAATATGAAGCTGTCCGTGATATGAAGCAAAATGGTACAAATGGACTTGAAATTCCATGCAGGATAAAGTTTGGGTCTCGCAGTCTCTATACAGAATTAGTCGTTTCCTCTATATGACAAAGTACTATATTTATTTATTGTTCATTTATTTTTTTAATACATCAACAGGCAATCAACAACCCCAATGATGTCTAACTTAATTCTAGTCTTAATACTAACAAAAGGTCAAAATTAAACTTAAAGTGAACACAAGTCAATACTGCACAAAACATTCAACTATCACCAGCGGCGTTTGCAAAAAAAAAACTTGAAAAACGTCGGCGGAGGGTGTACTGGGGAGTGTCAAAGTCAAATTCTGAAGCTATCCGATTAAATGTTCTTTGCAGACCATCAATAGCTCCGTGCATGCTATAATTGGTTCGTCTCAACGGTAAGCGAAGCATGAGGTTGTTGCGCAGTGTACGGGGTGCAACGTTTATGTTAATTTGCTCCAAAATAGTGGGGCAATCAAGTCGACCTTGGAGAGGGTCAGCGATAAAAAAAAGCTCTGGCAGTATTGCGTCTAACGTGCAAGGGTTGAAGATCGATCAATCGGCAACGGTTCTCATATCTGGGGAGGCGGAAAGGGTCTCTTCACGGTAGCCTACGGAGGGCGAAGCGTAAGAATCGCCGTTGCACAGACTCAATACGCTCGACTCCATTGGAGTAGTTTGGACTCCAAACCTCCGAGCAGTATTCTAGAATAGAACGGGACAAGGAACAGTACAGTGATACTATCCTAAAAATGCATCCTAGAATACGTGACGCCTTACGAACCTCGTAAGACACATGTTGATTAAAAGTTAAGGTCGTGTCTAAGACCACTCCCAAATAGTTCACGTGGTCGACACGTTCGATTTCAGCACCCATGAGCTGATAACTGAAATGGATTGGACTTCTCTTTCTGGAAAAAGTGATCACAGAGCACTTCGTGGGATTAACAATCATGCGATTGATAGTACATTAATCTGCAAAACTAGAGAGTTGTTGTTGGAGAAGGTGGCAATCCTCCATTGAGTGGATTTCAAGAAAAATCTTAAGATCGTCTACATAAGACAACCGGGGAACTTTATCTGACGGTGTACATGATTGAAAAAAGCAGAAAAATTAAAGGTCCCAAGTGGCTTCCTCGAGGGATTCCTGACGTAGACATGAACGAAGAAGTCTGACAATCACCAATAACGACCTTCAATTCTCGACCTGTCAGATAAGATCGAAACCATTGCAAAAACCTACCATTGATTCCAAACCTGTCTAGTTTGGCGATTGCTATGTCGTGGTTCTGTTTGATTACGGCGAACCATACTATCCATTACATAGAAAGTAAGGCAAATAAGGTGTTGCAAGTTCCCGACCCGGTAGAGCAGAACTACCATTATCAAAAGGGGATTCGGCACCAACACTGAAGGCAAAGGGCTCCAACTCAATCACAAAACGAGTAATTCATTTTAAATGCATATATTGGGTGCCATCATGACTGCCTGACTCCTAAACTTGACCTCGAGGCCTATCTTCTATCCCTTCTTACATGTAGTGGCTTAATCCTAGATTGCTGGTACTCACGGTACCGGCCATTATGCTCCCGCCGCCTTTAGCTCCACCAGCCTCCGCATCCTTTCTGACGGTCTGCGCTCGCCGTCGTCGCACGCTCTGTGCTCCTGCACCACCTCAGCTGAAGTGGCTAGCTCTCGACGGTCATTCACCGCCGACGACCTTGCACTACTGTGTTGGGAACCCCTGGTCGTGAGTCACAGTCCGCTCTTTCTCCGATGTGCCAAATGTCAAACGCTGATATGGCTACGGACGATCCTCCACCGCGGTGTTGGGAACCCCTGAGTGTAGACTCGCTGGGCTTTCCTTCGATGAGCCAAAGAACGAAACTGCAACGAAAAAACCCTGTTGTTCTGCCGGTTAGTGACTGCTCGTTCTTGATTGCCGGCTACACATACCCAATAAGGGGTTTCTCGTCGTGTGTGGGTGCTTCGAGGGAAGCGACAGCCAACCTGGCTCGCTTCGAGGTCCTCCTACGGCTCTTGCAGTGGCTATGCGCTATTGGTGGATGCAAAATCGTCCCTAAATCAGGAACGGATTAGTCGGCCATTTTGCCCACACAATGTAGCGTACCTACCCCCTTTCTTTCCGTCGGAATCACGATCCGAGCAGTAGCGTCAGCAGACAATGGATTTGCGGCGTTCTTATTGTTGAACAATGCGTGCCCGTCCTGATGCCAGCGATGATCTCGTGATCGGACAATCACGTCGGTTTCGAAGCGGTTGGCCTGAATGATGTACAAAATTAGCTCCCACTTCGTTGTCAATCTACAATTTGACTCACCACTCTAAAATGCTTCTTCGTGCCTTCTAGGTCGTCGATATTTGCCGCGAAAACCGTGATCCTTCCTTTCACCGTATGGCCACGTGACGATGATGAGCTCTGGCGCCTTTCGCGTCCGGATGTTTTCCGCCACGGCCGGTAACAACTATGTAACCTTTCACTATGGAAAACTGCAAAAGTTTTCTTTCGCCGGCTTTAAACGGCACTAACTTTTTGTGGCAAAATCCGCTTATTAAACCGAACCGACCGATCGCATCATGGGGACTGACAATGGAACGACGATGAAAAATCTTTCTCGCCCTAGCTCAATCGTGCTGGCTTTGGTTGGCGTGTGTGTGTGTCGGCCTTCGGGCAATCACTCTCCCGCATATGCTGAGCAACGTCACCGTAGAGATCGCTTCTTCTCCTACGGCTCTTCCATCCGTGCTGTTAGGTGTGGAGTTGTTTCGTCTTCGTTCCCTTATGTACTTGAGTGCGCTTATGTATTGAGAATGATTTGCTGTGCTGATGTTATTTGGCAGGCTGGTGACGGATGGTTGTCGCAGTGGTGCTTAAACTTTGACTGGCGGAGCAATGCCTTACTGTTTTTGTGTTATAATCTTACTGGTTGTCAAAGTTTTCTCCTGATACAATATCGCTAAACATACAAAACGTAACAAAGGTTGGATGCAGTTGATCGCCCTGGCATTAAGCCGTGTTGATCCTCGCTCAGATGCTGCTGACAATGAGCCTTCAGGGGTTCCATAATAACCAATTCACACAGGGATATGATTCCACGGTAATTATTGACGTCACGTTTATCGCTCTTTTTGTACACTGGGTACATGTGAGCAATCTTCCAGCAAGATGGGAAAACACCGCTGCTAATCGATGCCCGAAAGATGAAAATAAGCGGAGTAACTAGAACGTCAATGTGCTTCTTTAGAAGAAATGAAGGAAATCCATCCGGTCCGGGGTTGAAAGATGATTTCATCTGAGATGAGGCCTTGGTAATCATAGTTTCATCGATATCAAAACTTCCAATCGCATGAGATGACCGAGGAACGTTGCTAACGGCGAGCTCAACTTGATCCGCAGTTAAATCTTCTCTTGAGAACACACTAGCAAACTTTTCCGAAAACATGTCGCAAATTTCGCGGGGTGTCGTGCCTTCGATGCTGTTGAACCTCATAGCAGATGGGTGGTAGGTCATTTGGCATAAAGTCGTTTGGCATAAAGCCGTTTGGCATAAAGTCGTTTGGCATAAAGTCGTTTGGCATAACGGTCGTTTGGCATAATGGTCGTTTGGCATAATAGTCGTTTGGCATAATGAGTCTGAAACCAAGAATTTCGTAAGATGACATTCGTTTTTACGTTTCTATTGAATCTTTCTGATGATAACAGGCTTGTTGATTCAAAATGTCACTTAATTTAACAATCATATGCTCTTGAATAAACTAAAGCATATTAGGAAAGTTATCGCCAATAGTTTTTTTTATCATTTATCCAGAAATTACATTTCTTTCGAATAATAATTCTTCTTTTGAGTTCCGCTGTTGGATTAGTTTTTTGCACTGAAGATTTTGATATATTTAGCACAAATTTACCCTTTTTTCAAACTATTTTTTTTTTATAATTACGATGTAACCAAAATTATAGGTATAAAAACTGTTGATTTAAAACTTAAATAAATTTCACCTTCTTTTATATATAGGATGTTCATCGGAGCTATATTTTTTAAATATTTTTTTGTTCTCATCTGGTAAAGGGTGGCAATCGATAACATTGATCTGCTCAAGTTATCAGCGAATAGAGAAATCGATTACTGCAGTTACTTCGATGGGTTGTGCAACTTTTCCCCCTATGCTAGTTCCCCGAATGTCGTCAGCCCGAACGCAAGTTCCCCGAATGCCAGTTCCTCGCTTTCCAGAATATCCCATTTTCCCGAAAAGTTTTTGGCACTCATAATTGTCGTAACTTTGTACATTTCAGGGTGGTGAACGAACTGGTCATCTGATATGCACCCTTCTTTATTTAATTTGCGGTTTTTTCCGAGTTTTACCGTCCTCAGCATTTTTACCAACATGTGTCTATACAGAATGACAGAATACGTCTTTCTTTTGATTGCTTATCGTTCTTTCTCGTTCAACATCCAGCCACTGAAGACTATTATAGCACTTATTTAAACTGCACCACTTTTCGGGGAAACGGTTATGCTGGAAAAAATATTGTTTCAATCATAAATTTTTCCTTCTTCCGTTAATAGACACATCCAAAATTAAAATTTATATTGAATCGTTCAAAAGTTTTGCCACAAATATTTTTATTCAAAAATGTGTTGTTCATTTGGGTTATGAGCGTTCCCTTTTTTTTTTTTTTTTTAATTTCTTTATTAGTATCATTCCAAACATTACATTCATTTCTTATATCTAGGTGTTCTGTGTTATTTGACAACACTATCATCCTAATTTGGTAAAACAAATTTAAGATTTTATTAACATTTTGTTAACAACATATTACATTTCATTTGCCGTAGCAGTTCAGTTTTTTTACAGGTGAGTTGATTTCACCTGCTTATAAGAGAAAAAAAAACATTTTTAATATACTTAACCTAACTTAACCTAAACATATAACGCATTAATCGTGGCAATAGAAGATTGTAACGATTTTTGCCTGAAATTATTAATGATTGTATTTGACATTTGTTCCAATGTTTCAACATTGGATATTCTATGTAACTCATTGGTACTATACCAGGGAGGAAGCCTCAGAATCATTTTCAAAATTTTATTTTGAACTAGTGGTCCCGGCAAACTTCGTCTCGCCATCAAGTAGGCTGTTGAAAAACGCTTTTGATCGTCCCATAAAAAATGACAGTTTCGTTCGCGCTCGTTTTTTCAAATTTCCCGGTGAATATCCTGGGATTTTTATACCCACGAACACGTCGGAACCCCTGACGAACAAAACTGAGAAAGAATCATTCAAATCCGTTGACCCGTTCGTAAGCCATTTCGTGACATACAAACACCATTCCATTTTTATTTATATAGATTCTCTGCAGAGCTTTCTTCCTGGTATTACAACAGCTAGCCCATATTGGTACAGCATACAACATGGCTGGCCTGAAAATTTGTTTGAATATCAAAAGCTTGTTCTTAAGACAAAGTTTTGATTTTCTATTAATAAGGGGATAGAGACATTTTACATATTTATTACATTTGGCTTGAATGCCCTCAATATGATTTTTGAAAGTTAAATTCTTATCTAGCATGAGCCCTAGATACTTAACTTCATCTGACCAATTTATTGGAACCCCTCTCATCGTGACAACATGTCTACTTGAAGGTTTCAAATAAAGAGCTTTTGGTTTATGTGGGAATATTATTAGTTGAGTTTTGGAAGCATTAGGAGAAATCTTCCATTTTTGCAAGTATGAAGAAAAAATATCCAAACTTTTTTGCAATCGGCTACAGATAACACGCAGGCTTCGTCCTTTGGCTGAGAGGCCTGTGTCATCCGCAAACAAAGATTTTTGACATCCCTGAGGTAGCTCAGGTAAGTCAGATGTGAAAATATTGTATAATATTGGTCCCAAAATGCTGCCTTGAGGAACACCAGCTCTTACAGGAAGTCTTTCAGATCTGGAGTTCTGATAATTAACCTGAAGTGTACGATTTGACAGATAACTAATTATTATTCTAACAATGTATGTTGGAAAATTAAAGTTTTTCAATTTTACAATCAAACCTTCATGCCAAACACTGTCGAATGCTTTTTCTATGTCTAGAAGAGCAAGACCAGTAGAATAGCCTTCAGATTTGTTGGAACGAATCAAATTTGTTACACGTAAAAGTTGATGAGTGGTCGAATGTCCATGGCGGAATCCGAACTGTTCATTGGCAAAAATTGAATTTTCGTTGATGTGGGCCATCATTCTGTTCAAAATAACCTTTTCAAAAAGTTTACTGATGGAGGAAAGCAAACTGATTGGACGATAGCTAGAAGCTTCTGCAGGATTTTTGTCTGGTTTTAAAATTGGAACAACCTTAGCATTTTTCCATTTGTCAGGAAAATATGCTAATTGAAAACATTTGTTAAATATATGAACTAAAAATGATAAGCTACTTTCTGGAAGTTTCTTGATGAGGATGTAGAAAATTCCATCATCGCCAGGAGCTTTCATGTTTTTGAATTTTTTAATAATAGTTCTCACTTCTTCCAAATCAGTCTCCCAGGCATTTTCGAAAACGTTCTCTTGATTGAGAATATTTTCGAACTCGTGAGTAACTTCATTTTCAATTGTTACTAGTCCTAAATTAAAATTGTGCGCACTTTCAAACTGCATAGCAAGTTTTTGAGCTTTTTCGCAATTAGTTAGTAATAATTTGTTTTCCTCTTTCAATGCCGGTATTGGCTTCTGAGGTTTTTTCAAGATTTTCGATAATTTCCAAAAGGGCTTAGAGCCAGGGTCCAATTGAGAAATTTTATTTTCAAAATTTTTGTTTCTTAATTGAGCAAAACGTTTCTTGATTTCTTTTTGCAAATCCTGCCATATAATTTTCATAACAGGATCGCGAGTGCGTTGAAATTGCCTTCTCCTCACGTTTTTAAGACGGATCAAGAGTTTAAGATCATCGTCTATAATCACGGATTCAAATTTTACATCACATTTTGGAATTGCAATGCTCCGGGCTTCAACAATGGAATTTGTTAAAGTTTCAAGAGCATTGTCAATATCAAGTTTAGTTTCTAAAGAAATGTTAACATCAAGATTGGAGTCAACATAAGTTTTATATATATTCCAGTCGGCTCGTAAATAATTGAAAGTGGAGCTGATAGGATTGAGAATCGCTTCTTGGGATATTTGAAATGTAACAGGGACATGATCAGAATCAAAATCAGCATGAGTAATCATTTGGCTACAAAGATGACTAGAGTCGGTTAAGACCAAATCAATCGTAGATGGATTTCTAGAAGAGGAAAAACATGTGGGGCTATCAGGGTATTGAATTGAGAAATATCCTGAAGAGCACTCATCAAATAAAATTCTGCCGTTGGAATTACTTTGAGAATTATTCCATGACCGATGTTTGGCATTAAAGTCACCAATGACAAAAAATTTTGACTTATTGCGAGTCAATTTACGCAAGTCAGTTTGGAGCAAATTAACTTGCTGCCCAGAGCATTGAAAAGGCAAATAGGCAGCTATGAAAGTATATTTACCAAACTGTGTTTCAACAGAAACACCTAAAGTTTCAAAAACTTTAGTTTCAAATGATGAAAACAGTTGATGTTTTATACGCCTATGAATGATGATTGCAACTCCCCCATATGCCCCATCAAGTCGATCATTACGATAAACAAAAAAGTTAGGATCTCTTTTGAGTTTAGATCCAGGTTTTAAATACGTTTCGGTAATAACTGCTATATGCACGTTATTACCCGTAAGAAAATTAAACAGCTCGTCCTCTTTACCATTCAGAGAACGAGCATTCCAATTTAAAATATTTAAATTATTATTTGGATCCATTAGAAAAACGTAATCCAATAACAATTTGATTTGTAAATTTTACACCTACTTGGACTGCTTCAGTCATAGTGGTGGCTTTGAACATTGCATCAATCATTAGATTCAATTGTTCAGTTAGAAAATTAAAATCAGAGGCAGACATGTCATGTGATTTCCCATTGGAATTTCCGGTAGACGAAGAAGCGGAGTTACCTGTGACGGTAGGGTTTTTTCCATTTGATTTGAAACAAGTAGAATGGGTACCCATGGATCGAACAGGGGAGGAGTTCGAATTTCCTGCTACGATATCGGCAAAAGATTTACCGTGGGTAGATACATTCGAAATAGAAAGATTCGAACGGCTACCCGACGGATTAAAATTTGTTTGTGAATGAGCATGATTATGATCTTCCTGATGGGTATGATTCATGATCAAGCGATCGTTAACTGAAAAATGAGCATTGTTCGATACTCTACCAGGCAAATTCCGGAAACGACCGTTATCGTAACGGATATTATCTTTCATCTGCCTGGCACGAGCCTCAATGACCTTTTTGCGTGAAGGACAATTCCAAAAATTGGACTTATGGTTAGCCCCGCAATTACAGCATATGAATTTGGTGGTATCTTCCTTCACTGGACAGACGTCTTTAGCGTGAGAAGAACCTCCGCAAATCATGCATTTAGCATCCATGCGACAATTTTTTGTACCATGACCCCACTTTTGGCACCGACGGCACTGAGTGGGGTTCTGGTAATTTCCTCCAGGTTTCTGGAAATGTTCCCATGTCACACGGACATCAAACAAAAGTTTTGCTTTTTCTAAAGCTTTAATATTATTTAGTTCTTTTGCCAGATTGGGTTCTCTTTTTCATAATGATTACTTGGACTGGGGGAAATCCAAGTAAATCATTTATTCCATTTTTGATCTCTTCAGGTGATTTATAGTCACTTGAGAGACCTTTCAAGACAACTTTGAACAAACGTTCAGTTTTGTCGTCATAAGTAAAAAAATGTGCTTCTTCTCTTCAAGATGTTTGAGAAGAAGCTCACGATCTTTAAGAGTTTCCGGCAAAACGCGACAGTCTCCTTTCGTTGCGATTTGGAAGGAAACCTTGATTCCCCTAATGGAGTTCAAGATCTCCTGCCTAAATCCCGCAAATTCGGAACAACTGACCACGATAGGCGGCACTCTTTGCTTCCTCACTTGAATCAAAGAGCCTGGGCTAGAGGCTGCTTCGATTTGGTGTTCGGAAAATTTGTCTAGAGCATCGAACTGATTGCTCATTTCGATACAATTATTCATTTCACCCTTGGAAGAAAGTTCGCATTCCGGGGAAACGTCCTTTCTTCCATTCTTGCCACGTGTAGTGACAGTTTTAAAACCCACTTTTTGGGAAGGAAGTAGTGAATTCAGAGATTCACCCTTCCTTTTGTTAGTTGTTGATACCATGTTTAATTAATAAACGAAAGAAGACGTGACCTTCGAAAGGTTTTTTCCCAAGACGGTGTCCAAGAAGGATTACCACCGCTAGCTTTCGCCAACGGGTCCAACGAAAAATCGAAGGCACGGGTCCAAACAAGGATCGTAAAGGATCAATAGTAGAAAAAATAGTACTGAAAAGTACTGTTTTAGTAGCACTGAAAAGTACCGTTTTTAATTTTAGCACTGAAAAGTACTGTTTTTGTAGCACTGAAAAGTACTGTTTTATTGCTTTAGGTAGTTTTTAAGAAAACTTCCAAGAGCAGAGAGAATTCGTGTACGCACAGCACGAAGGTACGATGCGCACTGCGCGTTCCCTTTATTAATAACTGCGAACTTTCTTTGCCAATTTACTATTTTCAAATATGTATATCGCAACAGGCTCAAAGATACTCTATGTTCTGGAATGTGGAGAAATTTATTATTCCGAAAAGATCTTCCACCAGACCCGTCACAAGTTTTATTTAGTTATGCTCTCTAATGTCACTACAATTTTTAACATTTATAGCTTGGAATATCTCTGAACAACCACCACGCTTATTGAGAACCTACGACAAATTTTGCTATGGGCTCGGTGGTGTTGATCTCGGTAAAAGAGAGAGATGTGAAAAATAGATTTGAAATACAAATTGAATCACCTCATATGTTGCTTTACAAAGGAATAGGAAAACGGAATAGCAAATACAAGGCAGCTTTAAGGTTAGTTTGTGAGGCTATTGTGTATAATACTAATAATCACAGAAATCCAAGTTTGTTTCAATTTCAAAAAGGAATAAGAGACGTTAGATGGAATAATAGAAAGTTATTTAGTAAACACTTCGAAAACTATCTTAACATCTGTTGAAATCAATACAGAAATTTGTTTAAGATTTAGCATTAAGAATAGCTTTAAAACATCTTTGTATATAATTCAATACTTTGTAATGTTTTTTTATGAATGCTTGTTAAAAGGTGAATAAACAGTTAAAAAAAGAAAAAAAAAAAACGTTTTAGAATGTTTTAGACCGTTTAAGCTGTTTTTAGCCGTTTCAAGCTGGTTTAAGCTGTTCTTGGCCGTTTTAAGCTGTTTTAAGCCGTTTTATGCCGTTTTAAGCTGTTTTTAGCCGTTTGAAGCTCTTTAAGGTTTAAGCAGCTTTAAGCCGTTCTAAGATGTTTTAGGCCGTTTTAAGTTGTGTAAGCTGTTTAAGCCGTTTTAAGATGTTTTAGACCGTTTAAGCTGTTTTTAGCCGTTTCAAGCTGTTTTAAGCTGTTCTAAGCCGTTCTAAGCTCTTTTAAACCGTTTTAGGCCGTTTTTTCGTGTCTTCCATTCTTCATAAGAATAAGTATGATGTAGATGTATTAAATACATGATATAGTTTTGTTTTTGTTGAATCGTGGGTAGGACAATCCATTGACTGTCCTACCCATGTGTTTTTGTACGTAGTACATGTCCTACCTGTCCCACCCACTTCCCGCTCCACTGTTCATTGCTATTTTAGAAAGTTAAAATATCTTATTTAAGGCCATATTTTTCTCAAATTAAAACTAAAATTGTTCTTTTCAGATCAGACAAAATGTGTTTAGTAATCGATTCGTATATAATAAGCAAAGGAAATGCCATTATGTAAATGTGAAGACAATAAAAATGAATAGTTATTGTAATCGTTATAAGGAGGTGTTATTTTTTTTGTTGTTGTATGCCTCTTTGAACATTTAAGTTTTATATAAACAGAATGTTTTCACCCCAGGTTAAATAGTTTTTTAACCAACCTACCCTATGCCGGTGAAATCCGACCTACTAGAGGTGTGCCGTTGTTATCGACTGCCAGGAAAAAGGGACTCCTTGCTAGATGCATTCGGAAACTTGTCTGGCTCTGGCAACCACAGAGAATTGCATCGTGTGGAGATGCTGAATTTAGCTTTCCATCAATCTTCCATCTTGCTTTGACAGACAGTGATGAAGCGTTGAAATGTGCTTTCATTGCTGCTGTTCGGATAAAATTTTCGGTTTTGAGTGCAACGTTGCTGTCTGATCTGTGATACACAATATACGATATAGTCGAAACGCACCGAGAGTACTAGAAAACTTATAATGTGATCAATAATACATGTTTTGATTTATGAATTATGCATTTCCTTTGTGCGGTGGTATTTAATCTTAGAATCAGATACCTACACAGCCCGAATTCGCATAGTCGACGTAAGCACCAATTTTACCAAAATGTATATTTTCATTGATATTGAAAACGGATTGGCATCCCGACCAGAACCACATAACAAAATTATAACACATTCCTATCAGCAGCTGTTAAAAATAACAGAAGTTGATAAAATGTTGTTATAAAGATGGCTTTTTTCTCAACTTGTTATATTTTTAGTAACACATTTATAACAACATTTGTTATATTTTTGACATCGCATTTATAAGTTTGTTGCAAATAACATCCGATGTCAGAAACAGTAACATAGTTTGTAATAATTTTGTTATTTTGTAACATCCTTGCAACACATTCTGTAATAATTTTGATATAATTGTAACAGGGCTTGTTATATTTTAGTTTAATTTGGTGCAAATTTTGTTAGAATTTTTGTTATTTTAACTACTAACGGTACATGTTTTATAACAACTGGTGATATAAAAAAATCATATCAGGGGAACACATTCTGTTATAATCTTGTTTTTTCCGTCTAGTCGGGATGAGCACATACACCAACTTATCCGAAGAAAACCCGGTTTTCAGAGTGATTATTCGGATAGCTTAGTGTATAAACCAGGTTTCTATGACAGGGACCTGATGTTCACGTCAATTGATCCTTATAATCGTTCATCAAACTCACTGATTTTTTATTTATTTTTATTTAATGATTGGACGGATTAAATCACGTATGCGCTTGCAGATGACAAAAGTAAGAACTTATTCAAAAAGTCTTCCCCAGTTAACTTTTGAATTTCAATCTTGAGCAAATGCAGATTATTCGACCGAAATTGATGAAATATACATTCAAGAATGAAGCTGGGAACACAAACAATTTTCCCAGCAAAGATAGTCCTGGTGTTTACTTCGACCATATCAACAAGGGCAGTACAGCAAAAGATAACAGAAATCAATATGTCAATATTCCATTTATTATGCTTTTGTTAAACATTTATTTTAACAGCCACAACAGCATTAAATTAAAATAAATTTTCAAATAGTTGGGATTCTCTTAGACAAACAATTTTAAATAATAAAATCATTATCTGATAGGTAACAGTTTTTTTTTTAACGAAGATAGAATAAGTACCTGAGAAGATAATTGTCTTTTCTTGGTAATCGTCAAACTGGGTTACAATGATCGGGGAAGTTCGAATCACCATTTATAGAAGAAATATTTTCAATTCATGAATTATACTTTTTTATATTCATAAGCCAATAAAATTTTAATTTTCTTGAATATCGAGTATTGTTCATGCTTATTTTGCTACATATTTGAAAGATTTATATCTCACATAAGTTCTGTAAAATGTATAAAGTACACCGGGACAAGTTGCATCGGCTAGGGTAAGATGGAGGAATGACAAGACATTACAGTATAATTTTATAATAATAGAAAATTCAACTACAGAAACATTAAGTTAACAAATGAAACAAACTTTGGGGGTAAAAAAACTTGCTTACATTAATTGCATCATTTTGAAAACTTTGTAATTTATCTTGCCCCACTCGTTCCAACTCGCCCCGGTGTATGTTAAGCAAGGGAAATGTGATTTTTACTAAAAACAGCACCGTCGAAATCGATTCCGTTGTTTACAATGCAGTAAAACGAATTATGAACAAGAATTCCAAATTTCTAAGAAAATTGCCTACCTTCAGGCGTAGTTCAAGGTGTTTCTTGCTTTAAAATAACTCAAAAATTTAATGACTTTTAAGAGTAATATTACCCATGTAAACAATGATATGAATATGAATATGAAGGTCAAACTCTAACAAGTCTTTTTTTTTTTTTTTTTCCTTCAAAGCAATGGGGGGATAATCTGCTCAACAGACTCCGGACCGAGGTCCGGGAGTGTGGGGTTCGTCTTCGTCTCTCCGGGACCACCAAGACGGCATTGCTTCGGAGAGGGGCTATTGCACATCGCATCCTCCAGGTTAGCTGCGTAGCCATGCAGCAACGAACATAATGGGCATGGCGCATTGCCAGCTTCCCGGGTGGTCCTCACCTCCCGTTGTCCGCTGAAAGCGGGCAGGGTCGACCACTAAGCCCGCGCCCAGCTGCACCGCAGGTATCAAGAACTGATACTGCGGGCTTCGCAATTTGACCTACTGAAGGCTCAGGCCCTATCAGCTAGCACCAGCTGGGATTGCTGACGAAGGGGCCTCCACCTGCCCCGAACAACCAGAGGCTCGTATCCATCCAGTAGGCCGGCGCCACGACAGCAGCGCTACCAGGATGTTCTCCCCGCGGCCACTTAATCGCTGTAAGGGTCGATTTCGACCGTAGGGCACCGGTATGACCTACGTAGCCGACTGCGAATCCTTGGACCACCTTTTTTGTTTTTTTTTTCCTTCTAAGCAATGGGGGGATAATCTGCTCAACAGACTCCGGACCGAGGTCCGGGAGTGTGGGGTTGGGGACCATTTACTACGTACAAGCAGTAAACAGGACTACACCCCCGACCCACTAAACCATTTCCATTGCCGCCAAACCCTTCGTCTCTCCGGGACCACCAAGAAGGCATTGCTTCGGAGAGGGGCTATTGCACATCGCATCCTCCAGGTTAGCTGCGTAGCCATGCAGCAACGAACATCGATGACACGCTTATGGGGGTCCACCAAGGTAGCATGCTGGCGCATTGCCAGCTTCCCGGGTGGTCCTCACCTCCCGTTGTCCGCTGAAGGCGGGCAGGGTCGACCACTAAGCCCGCGCCCAGCTGCACCGCAGGTATCAAGAACTGAAACTGCGGGCTTCGCAATTTGACCTACTGAAGGCTCAGGCCCTATCAGCTAGCACGAGCTGGGATTGCTGACGAAGGGGCCTCCACCTGCCCCGAACAACCAGAGGCTCGTATCCACCCAGTAGGCCGGCGCCACGACAGCAGCGCTACCAGGATGTTCTCCCCGCGGCCACTTAATCGCTGTAAGGGTCGATTTCGACCGTAGGGCACCGGTATGACCTACGTAGCCGACTGCGAACCCTTGGACCACCTGTTGATTAGCGTCTGCACTAGGCACTCCTCGAGTCCACACGCCACCTCCTTTGGAGTTCCGAGACGATGTGGGTGATAGCCGATGAAACGGCATTCCAGCCAAACTCGTCTGCACACATCCTCTGGACCAAATTGTCCGGAGTCGTGTCCCGACCGCATGTGGCTAACATGCGGTCACGCATTGTGCGGAAACGCGGGCACACGAACAAAACGTGTTCCGCCGTTTCCTCTAAACCTGCACAAACTGGACATTCGGGAGAACCCGCATGACCGAAACGGTGTAGATATTGTCTAAAGCATCCATGACCCGAAAGGACCTGTGTTAGGTGGAATGTTAGTTCCCCATGGCGCCTATTGACCCAGATATCTAACCTCGGAATCAACCTGTGAGTCCACACTCCCTTGGTGGAACTGTCCCACGCACGCTGCCATTTGACCATGGAGGCCAGTCTGGCAGTTCTGCGTATGCCTCTTGTGCCGCGCATTTCGAAGCACTCTATGTCTTCCATGATAAGGATACCAATAGGCATCATACCGGTGATGACACAAAGTGCATCGTGTGACA